>NC_059429.1:11171127-11286127 GCF_021028975.2 Sphaerodactylus townsendi
GATAGATGGTGCGTCTAACTCTGCTTGGACAGTATCCCCCTGAAGGCCAGAAGGCAGTCACCCTCTGGCTCCCTTCCATCCGTGCTCTGATCGTACATGAATATTCGCCATCTCTGGGGGGCTTCTTCCCACTCTAAGGATTCCCCGGTTGATGTAGAGAGATGCGTCCCCATCAGGAGGAAGGGATCACTGTGGGTACCCTTTGACTTGAGACAAACATGGGTGCTGCTTCCCAGCCAAAAGCTGAGGCGTCTTCACGAATTCTCCTTGACAACATCAGGAAGAGGCTGAGGCTAGGGTTTTGGAGAACCTCCAAGGGAATGCAGGGGGACTCCTCGGTGGCCAGACAGACAGCTACATTCACAATATACGGGAGCAGGACTTCCAGCAGGGGTCAAACGTTAAAGGCCTATGGAAGCATTAGTGGGGTGTTAGTGGTGGGCCTGCCTCCCCTTCCTCCTTCCTTTGCCAGTGTTTTCTCCTCTTCCACTGCCAGCGGTGGTTGCTCTTGGCCATTGGCCACTGTTTGCTCTCCTGTCCGAGAGTGCAGTGAGAGTGATAGAACCAATGGCCTGCCTACTCTCATCTGCTGTGCCTGGAAAGAAGAGGAAACACTCGTGTGCCGTTTTGCCAAGGGCCGCCTGGAGCTGGCGCCACGCAGAAGGTGGATTTACAGCTAATTGGTTTTTCTTTTAAAAAAGCTTCATTGATAGGTTGAGGAAGTTGCTCTAGCTGAAACTTTGGAGGATCCCCAAGGGAAACAAAGCACTCTACTTACAACTCAGCTGCTTAATGCCTTGCTCTAAGCCCCAGGTGTCAAACTCGCGGCCCTCCAGATGTTTTGGACTACAGTCCGCATCATCCCCTGCCAGCATCATGCTGGCAGGGGATGATGGGAACTGTAGTCCATAACATCTGGAGGGCCGCGAGTTTGACACCCATGCCTAAGCACTTGATGTTGATGACCATGTTACAGAAAGCGTGAAAATATGTCATTTGGGAGAGACAGGACTCCCAACCTAACCTATATTTAGAAGCAGGTTACAATTTATCCAGATCTCTGTCGATCTTAGCGCTCTTTTTGTTATCGTGGGTCAAGCTAGGGAGGAAAGGCTTGCCTTACGATTTGCCTAGTTGCTTGTGTGTTAACTGCTTTTCCTTTCTTCCTAATCTTGCTCCTTTTCGGCTGCCCAAATGTTTGATAGGCTATGGTAAGTACTGCCCTTTACTTTCCTTATTTTTTTAAAAAAATCCTGGGTTTGCCATTCTTTCTCGTGGGCTTGGAAGGTCCATCCAATCTGGAACTGGTTACGAAGATTAGCTTTTTAATGGGAAGCACAAGAAGCGGGTGAATCCGACGTTGGCCAGGTGCTGACTCTAGTCCAGTGGCCACTGGAATCTCAGGTGTTTTCGTGATGTCTTCATGATGCTTTCTATTAATTCTATTAATTCTGATTTTTAAAAAGATTGCTGATGTAGATGAGTGTCAGAATCCCAGCCCTTGGTCTGATCTCTTGAGGCTTTTCATGCATTGCTGTAAAGGATCAATCTATCAATAGCTGTTAATCAGGATAGTGTAACAGAGCCTCCATTGGTAAGAGCACTCTGCTCCAGCAAACAAGAAGTTCCTCATGCCATATTCATGGACTTAGAAACAACAAAGACGGGCTGGCTAAATATTCATATGTGTGTAATAGTATAATCCAGTGTTTCCCAACCTTTTCGAGGTCAGGGTTCCCTTGACCTCACTCTTCATATCTCACAGTACCCTTGCCGCCACCCTCCACCTTCCCCTCCCTTTGCCCCTGCTTGCCACGCCCCCTACCTTCCCCTCCCAGGGTGAAGGGAAGTACTGGGGGTGGTGGCGGCTGCTGACCTTGTGGCAGGCCCTGCCCCATGGGTCAGCTCCATGTCCTTGCTGGCGCCGGTGGGAGACACCACAAAAATGAGGGGGGGCAGTATTGTTGCCGCGGTACCCCTGGGACATGCTCACGGTACCCCAGGGTACCATGGAACCCTGGTTGAGAATGTCTGGTATAATCATTTCATGAATGTGGAGAGGTTCCACCTATGAGCTTTTGGTTGTGCTTATTTACTGTTCTATGGAGACTTTCTTTCCTATAAGTGAACTGAAATAGCTATATTATGAATTGTTATAAGCGTTATAAATAGAATTTGTTGTTAGAATGATGAATTACCATTGAGTAAATTACAGGAGTGTAAAGAACTTGTAGGAAGGTTCTGAGATGTACATTTCATTGATTTTTTTATGAATGATTATACTATTACATGCATATGAATATTTCGCCAGCCCGTCTTTGTTGTTTCTGTGTTTGTACATAGCACACCTTTGCTTGATACTCATGGACTTCCCAGATTCATTCAATTGATACAGGATGGGGGACTGGATAGAGCTTGGGTCTGATCCACTAGGACCCCGTTTGTGTTTGGCAGACTGCCCAGTGGTTCCTTAGGGCCAACAGCAGTTTTGAGAAATCTTAGGAGTGGCCAACCTATGGCGCTCCAGATGTTCATGGACTACAATTCCCAATTGGCCATGGTGGCAGGGGCTGGTGGGAATTGTAGTCCATGAACATCTGGAGTGCCATCGGTTGGCCACCCCTGTCAGATTAATCCCTGCCTCGTTTCATCTACCTTTACTGTCTCCGAATTGGAAGTAGTGGTCTCATCTGATGTGGTCTCAACAATAACTTTAAAAGTACAAAAACTTTAGCTCAACCAGCAACCAAGTTAAACACAAGAGTTAAAATCCTTCAAAACTGGATTTTTCGTCAGGGGAGGAATGTTTATGTTAGCAGTACCAACATTTCAGAGTATCTTTAGGAGACCCTCCTGATGATACCACCCAGGTTTGGTGAAGTTTGGTTCAGGGGGTCAAAAGTTATGGACCCTCAAAATGTAGCCCCATCTAGTATTAGCTCCCATTGGAAACAATGGGGGATGGGGGCACCCCTTTGAGGGTCCATAACTTTGGATCCTCTGAACCAAACTTTACCAAACGTGGGTGGTATCATCAGGAGAATCTCTTGAAAAATCCCTGAAATTTTGGTGCCACTAGCCTAAAAACTGCACCCCCAGCGGTCAACAAAGTAAAAACCCTAAAATATTTTTTAAAATACACCTGACTCGTGTATAAGTCGAGGGGGGCTTTTTCAGCACAAAAAAAGTGCTGAAAAATTCGACTTATATGCGAGTATATACGGTAGGTTTATACCATGCTGCCTTCCCTCCCAACTCAAATGTTTAATACTGAGTATCGAATATCAGGTGAATAGGTAGCAATCCAGAGTATATTTGCCAAGTATTTGCATGTGTAGGGAATATTTCCTGACAATCTTCAAGGGAGCAGAATTGGGAGCAGCGTAGTTCGTTCCAGTCATCTTTCAGTTGATGCAAACGTTATATCTTCTCAAGCCAAGGGGGCCTCCACTGTCGCTGGCTGCTTTCCCAACAGGTTGTCCATTAACTTTTTTTTGGTGTTTGGAATATGCTGCCACAGGAGGGGGTGATGGCCACTAACCTGGATAGCTTTAAAAGGGGCTTGGATAGATTTATGGAGGAGAAGTTGATTTACGGCTACCAATCTTGATCCTCTTTGATCTGAGATTGCAAATGCCTTACCAGTCCAGGTGCTCGGGAGCAAAAGCCGCAGAAGGCCATTGCTCTCACATCCTGCAAGCGAGCTCCCAAAGGCACCTGGTGGGCCACAGCGAGTAGAAGAGAGCTGGACTAGATGGACTCTGGTCTGATCCAGCTAGCTTGTTCTTATGTTCCTATGTTCTTATGTTTACCCTTTCTTCCGACAGTCCTTGGTCCAGTCCAGGAAAGCCGGTATCACGTCAGCACTCGCATCGAGCACTTTAAACAATGAAGAGCTAGTAAGTATGACTCACCTCCTTCCCTTTTGGCATACACGGATTTGCTTAGGGGTTACCAACCTGCAGGTGGTGACTTGAGACCTCCTGGGGAACTGGAGAATTCCTGAGTGCATAAACGGCCATACTTTTAAGAATACTATTACCTTGTCTTTCTCACTCTATTTGCATGTCAAGATGAATTGTTGATTACAGTTGATTACAGTCTATAAGAAAACAAATATGTGTCTAGGGTTAGTTTGCCCTATGACGCGAGGAACGCCCCCTGTTATGAGGTAGTAAAGTTGTTTTGTCTGCCTCTCTATGGCTCATTCCGCATGGCACAAAAACAGCAGTGTGAAAACGGTGTGAAAATGGTGTAAAAGGGTTTAAAGTAGTATAAAAGGGTTTATACCATTTTCACATCATTTTTCACACCACTGTTTTTGGCCCATGCGGAATCAGCCTATGATTTACAAGGGCTCAATATAGAATATGCATGTACACTTTTTAAAGAATTTTACTACATAGTTGATATTTATAATTGTTGTGTTTTTATGTAAATTATGCTGGAAACCGCCCTGAGTCCAAGAGGAGAGGAGTGGTATAGACATTTCATTAATTAAATTAATAACGTCCATGGCAAATCGGTGGTTTTGGCCCAAACCAAATTGACTTTTGTCCAAAAGGGATTAACTCTAGAAGGATGATCCAATGTGGAATGTTAATGAATACGTTATTCTAGTGCAGGGGGGGGTCAAACGTGCGGCCCTCCAGAGGTTCGTGAACTGCAATTCCCATCCGTCCCTCCCAACATGAGCATTGGTTATACAGGCAAGGGCTGATGGGAATTATAGTTCAGGAACATCTGGAGGGCCGCGAACGTGACACCTGTGTTCCAATGTAAGCCCCAGGTGCCCAAGATTCCAGATGCTCTAGGTGACACTCTTGAGTCCTAGCAAGGTTTTAGGATTTCTTCACAATCATCCTCATCTTTTCTGAATTATTGTAGACTGCGAATATGCCATAAACCAGGGGTAGGGAACCTGCGGCTCTCCAGATGTTCAGGAACTACAATTCCCATCCGTCCCTCCCAACATGAGCATTGGTTATACAGGCAAGGGCTGATGGGAATTATAGTTCAGGAACATCTGGAGGGCCGCGAACGTGACACCTGTGTTCCAATGTAAGCCCCAGGTGCCCAAGATTCCAGATGCTCTAGGTGACACTCTTGAGTCCTAGCAAGGTTTTAGGATTTCTTCACAATCATCCTCATCTTTTCTGAATTATTGTAGATCTGCTAGTATCATGCCATAAACCAGGGAATTCCTTGCGCTCCTCCAGATAAATTAGAACTACAATTCCCATCCGTCCCTCCCAACATGAGCATTGGTTATACAGGCAAGGGCTGATGGGAATTATAGTTCAGGAACATCTGGAGGGCCGCGAATGTGACACCTGTGTTCCAATGTAAGCCCCAGGTGCCCAAGATTCCAGATGCTCTAGGTGACACTCTTGAGTCCTAGCAAGGTTTTAGGATTTCTTCACAATCATCCTCATCTTTTCTGAATTATTGTAGACTGCGAATATGCCATAAACCAGGGGTAGGGAACCTGCGGCCCTCCAGAGGTTCGAACCACCCCATCCTGCATTCTCCCAACATGGTTGGCAAAACATGGGAATTGTAGTTCACGAACCTCTGGAGGGCCGCGAATGTGACACCTGTGTTCCAATGTAAGCCCCAGGTGCCCAAGATTCCAGATGCTCTAGGTGACACTCTTGAGTCCTAGCAAGGTTTTAGGATTTCTTCACAATCATCCTCATCTTTTCTGAATTATTGTAGACTGCTTAATATTGATAAACTAGGAATCAGCTTCAGATGTTCAGGAATCCACAATTCCTCATCGTCGCTTTCTGTCAGCATGGCCAATTGGCCATGCTGGTAGGGGCTGATGGGAATTGTAGTTCCTGAACATCTGGAGAGCCGCAGGTTCCCTACCCCTGCCATAAACAGAGTGTGGACGTGTGACTGTGTTTGTTCTCTCCCTGTAGAAAAACCACGTTTACAAGAAGACCCTTCAAGCCTTAATCTACCCCATCTCTTCCACAACGCCCCACAACTTTGAGGTGTGGACGGCCACCACACCTACCTACTGCTACGAGTGCGAGGGCCTGCTGTGGGGCATTGCACGCCAAGGGATGCGGTGCACCGAATGTGGGGTGAAGTGTCACGAGAAGTGCCAAGATCTCCTGAATGCCGACTGCCTGCAAAGTGAGTTGTCAGAACGGGTTTGGGCGTTGAACACACAAGGAATGGAGGGGGAGCAAGGAACGGAGAGAGTTATTTAAAAGCCAACATGTGTTTGGAATGAATGGAATATAAGGAAGAAGAAGAAGAAGAAGAAGAAGAAGAAGAAGAAGGAGAAGAAGGAGAAGAAGAAGGAGAAGAAGGAGAAGAAGGAGAAGAAGAAGAAGAAGAAGAAGAAGAAGGAGAAGAAGGAGAAGGAGAAGAAGAAGAAGAAGGAGAAGAAGAAGAAGAAGAAGAAGAAGGAGAAGAAGGAGAAGAAGGAGAAGGAGAAGAAGGAGAAGAAGAAGAAGAAGAAGAAGAAGAAGAAGAAGAAGAAGGAGAAGAAGAAGGAGAAGAAGAAGAAGGAGAAGAAGAAGAAGAAGAAGAAGAAGAAGAAGAAGAAGAAGAAGAAGGAGAAGAAGAAGAAGAAGAAGAAGAAGAAGAAGAAGAAGAAGAAGAAGAAGAAGAGTTTGGATTTATATCCCCCCTTTCTCTCCTGCAGGAGACTCAAAGGGGCTGACAATCTCCTTGCCCTTCCCCCCTCACAACAAACACCCTGTGAGGTAGGTGGGGCTGAGAGAGCTCTGAGAAGCTGTGACTAGCCCAAGGTCACCCAGCTGGCCTGTGTGGGAGTGCACAGGCTAATCTGAATTCCCCAGATAAGCCTCCACAGCTCAGGCGGCAGAGCTGGGAATCAAACCCGGTTCCTTCAGATTAGATACATGAGCTCTTAACCTCCTCCGCTTCTTCAATTCACCAAGTCGCCCTTTCAGCGTTGTGTCTCTCCTGGAAAGCAAACCTGTTTTCTTGCACCAAATTGTCCCGTAAACTGTGCACTTTTTAAATAGTATTTGAGCCCAAACAATGTAGCCCCAGTAGATTCGTACCTAATGTGCATTGTTTGAATAAAATAAATACAGCACTGGATTTTTCCTCTTAAATTACCACCAGCAAAACAGCCCCAGTAAATATAGACCTAATTTACATTATTCGAATAAAACAAATACTGCACCGAATTTTCCTCCCTAAACGACTTCCTACGAAACCGCTCCAATAAATATGTACCCGATGTATGTTGTTTGAACAAAACAAACAAAGCAATGATTTTTTTCCCTCTTAAATTACCCTCAGCAAGGCAGACCAGGTAAATATGTACTGAATATATGTTGTTCGAATGAAACGAACACAGCACCGAATTTTCCTCTTAAATTACCACCAGCAAAACAGCCCCAGTGAATATATATCCAATTTACATTTTTCAAATGAAATGAATACCACACCTAATTTCCCCCCCTAAATTACTCCCAACAAAACAGCTTCAATAAATATGTACCCAATGTATACTGTTTGAACAAAACGAATAAAGCAGTGATTTTTTCCCTCTTAAAATATCCCCAACAAAGCAACTTTGGTAAATATAGACCTAATATATGTTGTTTGAATGAAGCGAATACAGCACTGAATTTTTCCTCTTAAATTACCCCCAACAAAGCAGCACCCATAGATCTGTGCCAAATGTACGTTGTTTGAACGAAACAAATACAAAACTGAACTTTTCCTCTTAAATTACCCTCAGCAAGGCAGCCTCGGTAAATACGTATGTACTGAATATACGTTATTTGAATGAAACAGATACAGCACTGAATTTTTCCTCTTAAATTAGCCCCAAATAAGCATCCCCGGTAAATATGGACCTGGTACATGTAGTTTGAATGAAAAGAATACAGCGCTGGATTTTTCCTCTTGACCACCATTTTGAATGGCCTTTTTCCCCCCATCAAAGGCCTAAAAAAATATGTCAAAGAACGAAAGGATTCAAGGATGGCAGCAATGAAGGTGGGCAAAATGGAAGGGGTTACGGCAAAAGATGTGAAAAACAAAAGAAACAAGATATACATCTTTGCACATCCCTATGAACTATCTGGCCCTGAACTGGATTGCCCAGGCTAGCCCAATCACATTAGATGTTAGAATCCAAGCAAGGTTACCCGTGTATAAAAATTTCGGGCAGGAGACCATCACTGTCCAGGGTATGGTGGAAGGCAATAATTCAACCATCTCTTGTTTCCCTCACCTGCACTGGATCAGTACCCCAGACTGTCTATTCATTCTCATTAAATGTTGGAATTTAAACAGGGTTGACTCTGGTTAGAACCTGAAGGGGAGGCTATTATGGAAACCTATGGTCGATATCTGGAAACATGTTTTTATTTATATCCCCTCCTTTCTCTCCTGTAAGGAGCCTCAAAGGGGTTTACAATCTCCTTTTCCTTCCCACCTCACAACAAACACCCTGTGAGGTAGGTGAGGCTGAGAGAGCTCTGCAGAACGGTGACTAGCCCAAGATCACCCAGCTAGCATGTGTTGGAGTGCACAAGCTAAAATGGTTCACCAGATAAGCCTCCACAGCTCAAGTGGCAGAGCGGGGAATCAAACCCGGTTCTCCAGATTAGAGTGCACCTGCTCTTAACCACAACACCACACTGGCTCTCTGAGAGTTCTTTGGTGGCAGAGCAGGGAATCAGCCCTGGTTCTCCAGATTATCCTACAGCAGTCCAAGGTCAGCCAGTGAGCGTCATAGCTGAATGGTGTTTGGAACCCAGGGCTCCATCTTCTCAATCCAGCACTCTTAACCATGATATCACTCTAGGAACAGATGGATCTCATTATAATACTTAACCTTTACATTGTGTTTCGAAATGAGAGAGGTTCTTCTAATGCATTCTCTTGTAATTTTTACTGTAATCAGTGTGGAGTAATGGTTAGAGGTGCCAGACTAGGATTTGGGGGGGAAATCCCCAAACTGCCATTACATTTGCTGGGAGATCTGGGGCCAACCGTCCAGGCTTGTTGTGAGAATAAAATGAGAAAAAGAGGATGTTGTAAGTTGCCCTGGACTGTTTGGAAGAAGGGTGGGATAAAAATATTTTAATCAGTCCAACAAGGTAGGGAAGTGTTATTATCCCAATAGTCCTAATGGAAGTCCAGAAAAAGAGAGTTACTTTCCTGAGGCCATCCAGAAAACTCCAAGAAGGGCCTTCAGGAACGTCTTACCCCATATGTCCCTGTGCGGCCTCTGCGTTCGGCAGAGGCCAACTTGCTGGTTGTCCCTAGCCCTCAATGATGTGGCTGGCCTCTACCCGGGCCAGGGCCTTTACAGCCCTGGCCCCTGCCTGGTGGAACACTTTACCACCAGCTATCCGGGCCCTGCGGGATCTTGGAGAGTTCCACAGGGCCTTTAAGACCGAATTGTTCCACCGGGCGTTTGGAGAGGCCGGCCGCTGATGTACGCCCTCCTCTTCCCCCCCCCCTTTTACACTCTGGACCCTTAATTTTTATGGGGCCCAACTCTCTGGGTTTGTTCTTCCCAGGGTGGGCCTATGCAGTTTTATGAAGTTTTATGCTGGATGCCAAGATAAATTTGTTTAATCCGCTGTTTTAAATGGGGTTTTAATGTGAATTGTTGAATTGTTGTTATTGTGTCGTTCGCCGCCCAGAGCCCTTAGGGGGAGGGGCGGTATATAAAAATGATTATAAATGAATGAATGAATGAATGAATGAATGAATGAATGAATGAATGAATGAATGAATGAATGAATGAATGAATAGTTTTGTGCGTGTTATATGCTGTCAGGCTATATTCCAACGTATGGTGACCCTGTGAATGAAAGACCTCCAACGGATCCTACCGCAGATGGCCTTGCTCATTTCTCGCAAACTGAGCAAGGCTATCTGCGTCAGGACATGTTGGCTTCCTTCCTTGAGGTAACTCATCTCAGGTGGAGTCTTCCTCTTTTTAAAGGTGCCGTTTTAAGTTTTAAAAGCGACCATTTTAGACCATGACACCTGCTGTTTGTGCCTTCAGGAGCGGCAGAGAAAAGTTCGAAGCATGGAGCCGAGGACCGGACGCAGAATATCATCATGGTGCTCAAAGACCGCATGAAGATCCGGGAACGCAATAAGCCAGAGATCTTTGAACTGATCCAGGAGATCTTTGCGGTCTCCAAGACCACTCACACGCAGCAGATGAAGGCCGTCAAGCAGAGCGTCTTAGACGGCACCTCCAAATGGTCGGCCAAGATCAGCATCACAGGTAACAGCTTCTGACCGCAAGCCAGCTTCTGCAAGGCTTTGACACCCCCCTCGCTTCCCGCCATGGCAGCGAGATAGGGGAGGCTTTGAAAGACCACTCACTACCCCTGCCATGGCGGGAAGGAGGCAGCCGGCTTCTGCGAGCCTTTCAAAGGCGCCTCACTCCCCCTGTCATGGCAGCTAGAGTGAGGCAGCTTTCAAAGCCTCCTCGCTCTCGCTGCCATGCTGGGAAGCAAGGCGCCTTTCACCAGCACAGGGTGCAGAGATCCCCACGGGGTCTCGGATGGAGGTGGGGAGGGGAAGCGGCCCAGGGTGCACCCTGCACCAGGCTCAGATCCAGGCTGGAGCCGAGCCCAGCGCAGGCTGCAGAGATCCCCTGCCCACCTCCATTGGAGACCTCATGGGGCCTCGGATGGAGGTGGGCAGGGAAAGTCGGCTGCTGCATTTCCCACCCTAGACTTATACTTGTTGTACACCGCCCTGAGCCCTTCGGGGGTAGGGCGGTTTATCAAATTGAATTAATAATAATAATAATAACAACAACAACAACAACAACGATGATGACGATGATGATGACGACGACGACCACGACGACGGCGGCGGTGATGATGATGATGATGATGATGGTGGTGGTGGTGATGATGATGATGATGATGATGATGATGATGATGATGATGATGATGATGATGATGATGATGATGATGATGATGATGATGATAATAATAATAATAATAATAATAATAATAATAATAATAATAATAATAATAATAATAATAATAATAAGTTTTCCCAGTTTTGGAGGGCAAAATTAGGTGCCTCGACTTATATTTGGGTCGACTTATACTCGAGTATATACGGTAAGCAGTATAGACCACAGTTCCTATATACAGCAGTTCTGACCCCAGTGTCAAGACCTGCCTCTATGCTTTTGGGTCTTGCCATAGCTCCAGGGGAGGACAGGAGTTTGTGCCATCCTGACTGTTCCTGATTGTAATGTGTATTAGAATATAGGTTCAAGCTTTGCTATGTAGGATTGCATGGGCTTAATGACACACCTTTCCCAGGCTGGGTGCACCTGGTCTGTTATCAGGGAGTGTGGCCTCAGGAGCAGGAGCAAACTTGAGAAAGGATGAGGGAGAGTAGTGGGGAAGCTATTGCCTAGTAATGGAGCAGAGGCTGTTTCCGCACGGGCGGATAACAGCGCCCCAGGGACGCTAAAAACTGCGTCCCTGGGGAGGGGTTCGCATGGCCGGCGCTGCTGCATCGCATCAGCACCGTCCTCACACACCCCAAGCAGTGTGAAGGCGCTGTTTTCAAACCCCACTCAGGGAATGAGGTTTTTGCAAAGCAGCATCTTCCTGCCGGCACAGTGTGAACAGCACCGGTGGGAAGACGCTGTTTTCCCCGTCCCCTCCACTCACCTCTTCTGGCAGCATCGCTCTGGAGGACTGGAGGGACACGCCCACACTGCCTTCTGACCCCTGGAGGTCGGAGGGTAGTGTGGGCATGTCCCTCCAGCCCTCCAGAGCAACGCAGCCAGAAGAGGTGAGTGGAGGGGACCGAAGGACAGATGGTTCTGTGTGGAGCCGCCTCTCCTGCTGGGGAGGAATTGGGGGTGCTCGCACGCTACAGTGCGAACAGCCCCCGAGCCTCCACCGGCATCATTTATGCCAGTGGAGGTTTGTTTCTGCCCATGTGCGGAAAGGGCCAGAGAGAGGGGAAGCGCTATCTTATTGGGACAGTTTGGTGCAAAAGTTTAGCCTTGGCAGTGAATCATTGAAGTTTAACTAGTTTGAGTTCTGATCAATAAACTGATTTTGGCGTTTTCCGCACGGACCATATATCCTGGGATGGGGAGGTGAAACATCCCAGTTTGAGCATGATTTCCGCATGGCTTCTGGCCCTGAATCACTACATCGGCAGTTCTTTTGAAAATCCCACTCCCATGCAAACACCGCGGGAGATGGACCGGTTTATTTTTCCTGCCTGCTCCCCCCGTCCCGCAGCTGCAGCCAATCAGAATGTTGGGAAAAAAGAAACGTTGGCATGGAAAATGAAAAAAAAAACCCCAGGGACTCGTGCATAATTACCTGGAGTTTTTCCTCCCGATCTTAATATGATAACAGGCAGCCATGTGAAGGGAGAAACCAAGATAGAAACAACCCGGCAGGGATGTAGGTATAGATTTTTTAGGGGGGGTGGGGGTGGAGCCACACCCCACCTGCCCCTAGGGCATGGCCACGCCTCCCCAAGCCCCGCCCCATCTTCTATTAGCTCCCATTGGAAACAATGGATGGGGCACTCCCTTTGGGAGTCCATAGCTTTGGACCCCCTGGACCAAACTTCACAAAGCCTGGGTGGTATCAATAAGAGACTCTCCTGATAATACATCCCAGGTTTGGTGAAGTTTGGTTCAGGGGGTCGAAAGTTATGGACCCTCAAAAGTGTAGCCCCCATCTTCTATTAGCTCCCATTGGAAACAATGGAGATGGGGCACCCCCTTTGGGAGTCCATAACTTTGGACCCCCTGAACCAAACCTCACCAAACCCGGGTAGTGTCATCAGGAGAGTCCCCCAAACAATCCCTGAAAGCTTGGTGCTGCTAGCCCAAACAATGCGCCCCCTGCAGGCCAAAAACCGAAAATGCACTAAAATGTTTTAAAAACCCACAAACGGAGGGGCGGAGCTTCGGACATGAATGGGGGGGTTCAAACCCGAGAACCCCCTCCCCTTACCTATGTCCACGCAACCCAGTATGTATGATCCCAGTTTTCCCCCGGGATAGTATGTCCGTCTGGAAAACGCCTTTGATTCTATTCAAGTCTGTTTATCGGGAGATCCACAAAACACGGCACGCAGTCCCTAAAAAGCCCTCGTGAATAATTCAGTTTTGCATAGTTTGGGGGAGCCCAGGCAATTCAGAGCCTTCCTGACCTGACCTGTGTGTTTCTTTGGCAGTTGTTTGTGCACAAGGCTTACAGGCGAAGGACAAGACTGGCTCCAGCGATCCGTACGTCACTGTCCAGGTTGGGAAGACCAAAAAGAGAACGAAAACTATCTATGGCAATTTAAACCCCGTGTGGGAGGAGAACTTTCATTTGTAAGTGACTGCCGCACCCTGAACCGTTCAGTAATAAGACTCTTGGTTCCAGTTGGTTTCTTGATTATGAAAGAGCATCAGAAAATGAGCATTTGGGCTTCTTTTGTCAGAACTAAGCATAGTCAATATGGAAAGCACCAGCATACCCCTCGTCACCCCTACGCTGTCACCCTGCCCTACCAACCGCACCCCAAGGGGGGTGGGGGTGGCACCTCTCCAGTCCCACAGTCTGCTTTAAGGCGAAACTGCCTTCCCCCACTGGGATCAAAACCACCTACATTCCACACTACTGAGCAGTGGCGTACCTAGGCAAACTGGAGCCCTGGGCAAAACCTGAGTTTGATCCCCGCCCCCAACAACAACAACCTTTATTAGGCATTGAAAGAATGAAAGAAAGAAAGAAAACAGGCATTGGCAGGAAGGGGTGGATTTATAAGGAGAATCTGGGGAAATTTAGGGGGTGCTGTTGTCCGGGGTGCAATTATTAAGATAGCAGCACCAAAATTTCAGAGTATCTTCATGAGTTTCTTACTGATGATGTTTCACCTAGAAGCCGAAAGTTTGGTTCTGTCTGAAAGTTATGGACCCTCAAAGATGTAGCCCCCATCTCCTATTAGCTCCTATTGGAAACAATGGGGGATGGGGACACTCCCTAAGGGGGTCCATAACTTTTGACTCCCGAAACCAAACCTCACCAAATCTGGGTGATATCATTAGGACAGTCTCCTGAAAAATTCCTGAAATTTTGGTGCTGCTAGCCTAAAAATTGCACCCCCTGCAGGCCAAAAACAGAAAAAACACTGAAAATGCAAAAAAATCCCACCTGCATTTTTGGCGCCCCCCACAAGGTGGCGCCCTGGGCAACTTCCCACTTTGCCCAATGGGAGGAATGCCTCTGCTACTGAGAGATCTGCAATCGCAGGTGGCTAACAAGCTGATAATGGGTCTGAGAAAATAAAACCAGTTTAGGGTGGAGGACGGAGGAGTGGGGGGTTAAACAGAAGCAGGTTCCAAGGACCTGGCCAGGAGGTGAAACATGGCAGGATTAAACAGGGGCTGATCATGACAGTGACTCCCCCCCATCTCTAACTTTTATCAAGGTGTGTTCCATCAGCCCTACTCTCAGTTGACCAAGCCAGATCACCCAAGTGGTGTGTCTGCTCAGGTCAATGAGCCATTGTTGTGATCTAGATGGAAATGAGACATGGCATGTAAAAGGCATGGAAATAAAGATGGGGCCAAACTTTGCAAGCTTACTGGTTCAATTTGAATCTTTCCCCCTTTGGGGTTTGCTTCTCAGGTGTGAGAAGTGAACGTAAAAACAGCCCTGCTGGGCCTGGGAAATGATCCATGTGGTCAAGCATCTTGTTTCACACAGCGGTCAAACAGATGCTCCCAGAAGACTTACAAGGAAGAACACAGAGGTCCCAAACCTCTGTTATCTTATGTAAATAAAAATGTAAATGTTCATTTGTTCAAAATCTTAGATCTCCAATTCTTCACCAATTGGTTTGAAATTTTGACACAATGTTGCATTCGAATACGCGCGTGTTTTTATATACCTACTATTATAAAGGCGAATATGCGCGTGTTTTTATATACCTACTATTATACACTATGATACAGGTGTCACACCTGTGACAGGTAAAAACATGCTTTTTTAAAAAAAGTGCCATCTAGTGGACGTTACAGCAACACACGCTATACTCACTACTTTACAATTTCATCTCAATATTTCCGATTTACGATCCATGTACGATTTCCAAATTTCACTGGGAAGGGGAGGAGTGGAGGGAGGGAGGTATGGCATGCAAGGAAGGGGCAGGGAAGCGAAGGAGGGATGGCATGCAAGGGAGGGGGAGGGAGGGAGGAGGGGGTGAGGGGTGACATGCAAGGGAGGGAAGCTTTAAAAGGGGCTTGGACAGATTTATGGAGGAGAAGTCAATTTATGGCTACCAATCTTGATCCTCTTCGATCTGAGATTGCAAATGCCTTAACAGACCAGGTGCTCGGGAGCAACAGCCACAGAAGGCCACTGCTTTCACATCTTGCATGTGAGCTCCCAAAGGCACCTGGTGGGCCACTGCGAGTAGCAGAGAGCTGGACTAGATGGACTCTGGTCTGATCCAGCTGGCTTGTTCTTAAGTTCTTATGTTCTTATGAAGGGAGGGGATCCGGCATCTGGACATGGCCCACCCACCCTAGCGGAGGGAGGGGGAGGGGAGGGGAAAACGTGTGCTGTCACTTTTCTTTCTTTCCCATTTCACCAGATGGGCCAAAGCAACGCGTGGCCGGGTACGGCTAGTATTAACTAAATGGATATTTGGTTTTATCCAGCAGGGATCTTTTTGGGTTTATTGAGCAAGTCTTGTTCCTGAAACAAAAATTTTTTAAAAAAATTGCCCGTTTCCTTCCATCAGCGAATGCCATAACTCTTCCGACCGAATCAAAGTCCGTGTCTGGGATGAAGACGACGACATCAAGTCTAGAGTCAAGCAGCGCTTCAAGAGAGAGTCTGACGACTTTTTGGGCCAGACTATCATCGAGGTGCGGACGCTGAGCGGGGAGATGGACGTCTGGTACAACCTCGGTAGGTGGTTACAGTCCCAACACCCTCTGGCTGAAAGCTTTCCTGAAAAGCTCCCCCTTTTTGATGCAGCGCAGTGGGCTTATCACGAAATATTCCTAGCAGAATTAATTGATCACTACTGCACAGAGGATTATCGGCTGCCCTCTCCCCTCCTTGGAAGAACTCTATAATTCCCGAAGCCTAAAGAAAGCCCAAAATATTCTGAGAGACCTGTCTCATCCGGCACACTCTCTTTTTGAACTGTTACCATCCGGCAGACGATACAGGTCTATCAAAACTAGGACAAAGAGGCTTAAAGACAGCTTCTACTCTAGAGCTGTGGCGATGCTGAACTCCGGGGCTTCATGTTGATGTGTTTGGGGCTGTGTAGGGATGGGTGGAGGAAGGGGAAAGTGAGGATGGGGTATGAGTCTGAAATTGTGTGCATCGAGGAATGCTGCTGTAAATTTCGTTGTGCGTGCATAATGACAGTAAATGCTTATGCTTAATGTCCATCAAGCAGCCAAACAAATAGCTCACTAACAGCTTCCTCTGCTCTGTCTGGTTCAGACAAGCGAACGGACAAGTCGGCGGTGTCTGGAGCCATCCGGCTGCACATCAGCGTGGAGATCAAAGGCGAGGAGAAAGTGGCACCATACCATGTGCAATACACCTGCCTCCATGAGGTGAGTGAGATGCCAGCAGGCATCGCTTTTCCCAGACACCATCCATGCACCCCTTGTAGATGCCACAATAAATTTTGTATGAAACTGGATTTCTCAGTTCCACTGTTTTGATCCACAACCCGCGTTCTTTCAGATTTTGCTTCTCCAGTAGACAAATGGGATCTTCAACGTTGCTCCGTTTACTGTTACTTCGCATTGAATGTTCTCCTTGAGTTTATTCAGTTTATTTGATATAACTTTGGCATCAATTAAATGTGTCCTGCTCCGTCTCCGACCTGGGCCGGTTCACCCCTCCTTGGGCAACCTGGCGGGCCGAGGCTCCCCCCGGCTCGCCATATCGATGCCGAACTTAGTGCGGACACCCGATCGGTATAGCCCGCTGCAGCCCAGAACTCCTGAGCTCACGCAATCCACCGGCCTCAGCCTCCCCATCAGCCGGGATTACAGGCGCGCGCCACCTGTGTGTCAAATAAACAAATGAATCGGGACAATACTCACAATACTAGAACCAGGGGGCATACACTGAAAATGCTGGGGGGAAGAATTAGGACTAATAAAAGGAAACATTTTTTTCACGCAACGTGTGATTGGTGTTTGGAATATGCTGCCACAGGAGGTGGTGATGGCCACTCACCTGGATAGCTTTAAAAAGGGGTTGGACAGATTTATGGAGGAGAAGTTGATCTCTGGCTACCAATCTTGATCCTCCTTGATCTGAGATTGCAAAGGCCTTAGCAGACCAGGTGCTCAGGAGCAGCAGCAGCAGCAGCAGAAGGCCATTGCTTTCACCTCCTGCCTGTGAGCTCCCCAAAGCACCTGGTGGGCCACTGCGAGTTGCAGAGTGCTGGACTAGATGGACTCTGGTCTGATCCAGCAGGCTCGTTCTTATGTTCTTATGACACCAGCAACAGTATCCATACAATCACAGTAGCACTGTCGTAAAAAAACCAGAACAAATGAAAGGGGGCTTATTTGTACACCCCTCAATAAAGTGTGGTTTGTTGACAATAATATTTGCCCAGTGGCGTAGCATCCAGGGGACAGGGGATGTCTTGCACCAGGGGGGGGCACATCAAAGGGTGTGTAGCAACGAGGGGGCGTAGCTTAGCAGTTGCAATGGTGGGGGCGCAGAGGCAATAACACGTGCCCTAACACAGTTCCAAGTAATAACCCCTGGCTACAGCTCTGTATTTGCCCAATGTCTTCCTGTCCTCTTACTGTTTTCCCGCACAGAGGGTATTCCATCTGTCCTGCCAACCCCCAGGAGCCATACTCCTTGACAATCACTTGTGTGCCAATTTAGTCATCACAACACACTGCAGTTGGTTTGAACAACCAGCTGAAAACACTTGCTCAAAATACTTTTTTGGTGGCGTCTGACATAACCCCAGTTTGTTGCACCATTTATATATGGATGTTGTAACTAGGAGGGTGGGGAGGTTGATCAAACTTTGGTTGATAAAATCACGGATCGTTATAATGTCAAAATGCCACCCTTTGTTTCTTGTTCTCCTTCTGGGGAGCCCTCCTTCACTCAGATTTCTCTCTTTTTCTTCATTGTTCCCTCGGAATGGCATTCTAGAACCTCTTTCATTTTGTGACGGACATCCAAAACAACGGTGTGGTAAAAATCCCAGACGCGAAGGGCGACGACGCGTGGAAAGTGTACTTCGATGAGACGGCCCAAGAGATTGTGGATGAGTTTGCCATGAGATATGGGGTGGAGTCCATCTATCAGGCCATGACGTGAGTCCATCAAAATAAGGTTTACAGTTAGAATCTGTCCGTGCTTCAGTCCAGATGGTCTCTGAGCCCGACTTTTGGCTTGGAAGAGCGGGGCAGCAAATTTAACAACATGAAAAATAAAAATTTGGGGCAGTCTAGCTGACGTTCAAAGAAAATTACATTCCACCTTACCAGTGACCTTTTTGAGGCAGTTCTTAAAGAAAGAACACAGCAGCCACACAAATAGTTAGTATTAATGCCAGCTGGTAATGATACTAAGATCCCACCAAGGCATTAGAAATAATATTAAGCAGTCTTTGCTTGCCTAAGTTGGAGTCTACAGAAGAAGAAGAAGAGTTGGATTCATATCCCCCCTTTTTCTCCTGTAGGAGACTCAAAGGGGCTTAAAAACTCCTTTCCCTTCCCCGCTCACAACAAACACCCTGTGAGGTAGGTGGGGCTGAGAGAGCTCCATAGAGCTGTCACTAGCCCAAGGTCACCCAGACGGCATGTGTTGGAGTGCATAAACTAATCTGAATTCCCCATATAAGCCTCCACAGCGTAAGTGGCAGAACGGGGAATCAAACCCGGTTCCTCCAGATTAGAGTATTTCCATGCTGGGATTGCTGGATTTCCATGCAGGGATTGCTGGGTTGAGCTAATTAGCAGCTCATCTATTGTTTTCTAAATGTTGGGACAGTAGAGCCAATTGTGATTGAATCGGGGGAAGTCCTGAATGGCTTAGGCAGAGTTTCTTTTAAGAGTCTCTGTCCAGGTGTATCATGCAGATTTGGCCGAGGAGGTGGTTTGCTAAAGGTAATAAAATGCAAAGTCTTGTGACAAGGTGTATCCCAGTTCCTTTGTGTTATAGCAACCTTGGCAGGGTGTGGTAATCAAGATACATGTCTACGAGACTTCCAGTCTCTGCCAACTGGAGTAACTCATTCAGTGGTTTAATTTTGCTAACAGGCCTTTTTGCCCTTGGCCTGTTTTTGGTTTGGACACTCTGCTACACACACATGGTTGCTGGCATTTGTCAGTTCATGTTGCAGGAAAATCATATTAAATCGATATTTCAGTAAGGCAGAGTATGAAGCGTAGGGCAACAATGGCTTCAGCCACTGAAAACTGTGGCTCAATCCCACATGCCCCTAACTTATCCTTGTCCTCTTTCCGCAGGCACTTTGCCTGTCTCTCCTCCAAATATATGTGCCCCGGGGTGCCCGCAGTTATGAGCACCCTTTTGGCCAACATCAATGCATACTATGCTCACACTACTGCCTCCACCAACGTCTCTGCCTCCGACCGTTTTGCCGCTTCCAATTTCGGGGTAAGTCCGATGGTGCGTAAAAATCTCCTTTCCTACTTCTTTCTCTCTATGCTTTTTTTTGGGGAGGGAGGGGGGTGCATGGTGGTAGAAAGGGGCTCAGCAAAGCATCGCCATGGGGTACAATTACACGCACAAGCAAAATTAGTTCATTTCTCTCCCCTTCAAAAAAAGGATTTATAGGAAAGAATGCAATTTTGCCAAATGATTTAGAGCACTAGTTGGCTTATCTATATGGGAGGGAATTTGTTTAAGGAACTCTCTGTAGAAATACCTCATACGATGATAATGAAAAGAATTAAAATAAAAGACTGCAGCTCGAAGACTACTGAACCCATGATGCAGCGTGGGTTGTTGAAAAGTACTATGTCTTCATTAAATAATGGCAACATGGCAAACCGATCACAGAGAATATTATCTTGATGTTTCCATGGTGATCTTTTGTGCAGCCTTCGTACTAGGTGTTGCAACCCAAAACCTGACCGAAGCTTCCTGGTTTAGTCACTCTGTGTCCTCTTCCCCAAATAGTTGCGAAAGTGTTTAATTTGAAAATGTGTGTGTTGTTAGAAAGGGCTCCCAAACGGAGCTGGAGATCATCCTGTAGAATCAGGAGGGGCTGCGTTTAATCTGCGTGTTCATTCTGGGACGACACGAAAAACCTGTGGAATGTTGGTTACTGAATTCAACAATACATCTGTTACTGAATGTTTGTTACTGGATATAGCGGGCTGAGAACCTCAACAACCATTTAATACAGAAGCAACCTCCTTGTCCTCATGGCTGTAACGGCATTATTTGCACACCACCTTTCTTCCGGAGTAAAGGTGCCCAAGGCAGCACTTAAGAAATGAAAACTATAACATTACAGAAGAAGAAGAAGAAGAAGAAGAAGAAGAAGAAGAAGAAGAAGAAGAAGAAGAAGAAGAAGAAGAAGAAGAAGAAGAAGAAGAAGAAGAAGAAGAAGAAGAAGAAGAAGAAGAAGAAGAAGAAGAAGAAGAAGAAGAAGACGACGACGACGACGACGACGACGACGACGACGACGACGACGACGACGACTGGTGGGCCACTGCGAGTAGCAGAGAGCTGGACTAGATGGACTTTGGTCTGATCCAGCTGGCTTGTTCTTATGTTCTTAAGAAGAAGAAGAAGAGGAGGAGGAGGAGTTGATTTATATCCCCCTTTCTCTCCTGTAAGGAGTCTCAAAGGGGCTTGCAATCTCCTTTCCCTTCCCTCCCCACAACAAACACCCTGTGAGCTAGGTGGGGCTGAGAGAGCTCAGAAGAACTGAGACTAGCCCAAGGTCACCCAGCTGGCATGTGTTGGAGTGCACAAACTAGGAGTCTCAAGGTAGCTTCCCTTCCTCTCCCCACAAAACATATCTTGTAAGGTAGGCGGGTCTGAGAGAGTTCCGAAGAACTGTGACTAGCCTAAGGTCACTCAGCGGAAAGGTAGGAGTACGGAAACAAATCCGGTTCACCAGACAAGATTCCATCGTTCATGTGGGAGAGCAGGGAATCAAATGTGGCCCTCCAGATTAGAGTCCACCTTCTCTTAACTACTACACCCCGCTGGCTCTTTCAAAAATTTAAACAATTCAAAGCAAATGGGAGCTGTGGAAATCTGTGAGTAAGTCCTGCCCGGTGAAATCTGAAAAGCCAAAGCAAAGAAGAAGAAGAGTTGCTTTTTATATCCTGCTTTTCTCTACCTTTAAGGAGTCTCAAAGCTGCTTCCAATTGCCTTCCCTTTCCCCCCCACCTCCCCACAGCAAAGGCCTTGGGAGGCAGGTGGGGCTGAGAGAGTTCTGAGAGATCTGTGATTAGCCCAAGATCAGCCAGCAGGCTTCATGTGGAGGAGTGAGAAAACAACGCCGTTCTGATTTCCAAGAATTTCTCCTTTGCAAGAAGTTACTCTTGGTCCAGAGCACAGATCCTGGCTCACTGTGTTTGCATGGGTGTATCTGTGCAGAGGCGTACCTAGGTGGAGCCCGGTGCAAAATCTGAGTTTTGCTCCCCCCCCCCGCCCCGTTCGTTTGTGTTTTTTATATTTTTTAGTGTTTTTTCAGTTTCCGGCCTGCAGGGGGCGCAGTTTTTAGGCTAGAAGCATCAAAATTTCAGGGTATCTTTATATCAGCCAGGTTTGGTGAAGTTTGGTTCAGGGGATCCAACGTTATGGCCTCTCAAAAGTGTAGCCCCCATCTCCTATTAGCTCCCATTGGAAACAATGGGGGATGGGGCACCCCCTTTGGGAGTCCATAACTTTGGACCCCCTGAACCAAACCTCAGCGAACTTGGGTGGTATCATCAGGAGGGTCCCCCACAAACACCCCGATATTTTGGTGCTGCTAGTCTAAAAACTGCGCCCCCTGCAGGCCAAAAACTGAAAAACACTAAAAAATACAAAAAACAAACCTGATATTTGTGCTGCCTCCCCAGCCACGCGCCCGGTGCAGTGCGCACCCCCCCCCCCGTCCACCTTGTAGTTACGCCTCTGTATCTGTAAAAATAAGCAGAATCATGTCAGCATCCTGCTAAAACTGAGATCAAGTTTTTGTCTGCCATCCAAGTGTCAGTGATAGGAAATCAGAAGAACAGAAGGTAACTGTAAGGCATTCTCCCATCACGCCTGAATGCGGCTCAAGCAGATAGTACTCTTCAGACTTCCAATTCCCGTCCGATTGGGACCACAGAAGGGAGAACGCAGCATCCAGACATCCCCGCACCCTGGTTGCATGTGTTAGATTTAGTTGAATTAGGGATCAGCCCAGTCGTGTGTGTGAGTGCAGTTTATAGAAACTTCCCAAGAGATAAATGTAAAAGGAAAAACTTACATTTATTCAAGCATCTCCAATTCACAGCTTTGTTTCAGGTAAGAGGTAGATAGGAAGAAACCCTAATTTAAGAATTACTTTCCCTATGACAAGTGAGCGCTCTAACGCACCGTTACCAGTGGTGGGATCCAAAAATTTTAGTAACAGGTTCCCATGGTGGTGGGATGCAAACTGTGGCATAGCGCCAATGGGGCTGGGCGGGGCACAAAGGGGGCGTGGCCAGGCATTCCTGGGCGGGGCATTCCTGGGAGGGGCTGTGGCAAGGACGCAGCCACTGCGCCGGTCCTTGGACAGGAAATGAATGCACGCAGGCGCAGGCGCAGGCTGCCACGCACGCCGGTGCACCTCCTGCTAGACTGCTTCAAGTTCTGCACGCTACTGCTGAGAGGAGGGGCGTAACTAAGGCAAAAATCACGTGGCAAAATCACCAATTAGTAAACCCCTCTCGGCACAAACAAATAATTAGTAACCTACTCTCGGGAACCTGTGAGAACCTGCTGGATCCCACCTCTGACCGTTACGTGTGTGGAAGTGAGAGAGTGCTTCAGTGGGAAAGCTCTACTGAGGCACGCAACCATTTGTCCATGCGCTCAGGTCAAAGGTCAGGTCAGAAGTGACCGCCATGGAGGAAGAAAGGAAGTTAGTGGGCGGTCCCCTGGCCCAGACAAGGAGGGCAAACTAGAGAGGCAACAACACAGTTAGAGCGAGATACACAGCACCCCCCAGTGTCCAGGCATGCAAAAGTCGCTCATTCCAACAGGATGGAGTTCCAGCTGACAGCCCCATCAGAGGAAAGGAGACAACAAACAGGTATGCTTTCGTTCTACCTGGATCCAGATCCACCTGAGAGCCAACCGTAGAAAGAGAGGAATCACCTGGGCATCCTTCCATCTAGCAGCAGCTCGGAGTTCCAGGGGAGAGAGGAAAGCAGCAGCCAGGCATCCCAGCTGAGAGGCTCCCCAGTTGGAAGGAACCATCAGTCCAGTATCCTTCCATTCAACCTGGACCAGATGCAGCTGTGAGCCAATCGTAGTGAAGGAGGAAGCAACCAGACATCTTTCCACCCCGCCTGGGTTGATCTGCCACTGAGAAGCCCAGAAGAGGAAGGAAGGGGCAACCGACCATCTCTGAATGATGCCTGGATGCTGCTCCAGCAAAATCTCCCATCGGAGGAGGCCTCAGCCAGATATCCCTCCATCCTACCTGGATCCAGCCACAGCTGAGAACCCCCAAAGAAGGAGAGGGGTAGCAGCCAGGCGTCCTTGCACCACGTCTGGCGGCTGCTCCAGCTGAAAGCTCCATCAGAGAAGACAACATAATAGGTACCCTCCCATCATACCTGCCTCTCCAGGTGAGAGGCCTTTTCCCTCCTGCTTCTAATTGTCATCAGAGGGGCCGGAACCAGAAACAACCAGGTAATCCCATAATCCCAGTCAGTGAAGTCTCCTCCCCTCCAATTTTACCTTTGATGCCATTTGCAATTCTTAAAAAAAAAAGTTCAGTGGGCAGAGCTGGGAGTCATTTTTGGCCCCGGCGGGAAGGATAAAACACACACATTCATGTATAGGCCCTGATTCAGCCGGGAAAGCTTCCGAAAGGCGACGGGTTTTCTGTGTAAACAAGAGACGGCAGAGTCTTGAAAGGAAGCCTATCCTGATGTCTTTGCTTCTCTCAGTGTAATGGGGTTGCCCAGCGGAGTGGATCCGATCCAGCACGTGCCCTGGATGTCCAAAACTAAATGGCAGCAGTAGTAAAATTTATGGCATTTAGCCACAGGCCATTATAACTGGGTAGAAATGGCTGTTTCCATGTTTTTTACTCTTTTGCTAAGAGCTGGCCAAGGAGGCCCCTTCTTTCTAAAGAGCATCCTTGCGGTTAGGGTGGCTAGAAATGCTTGGCAAATGCTAGGATGTTTTGAGTTCTCTGTTGGGGAGGGCGGAGTTTGGGGAGCATGGGATGTGACTTCAAGGTGACCCTAGGATTTTCTCCTAATCTCTTTGGTAAAGACCATAGATGATGGGGAAATTTTTTAGACTGAGCTTCAGTATGGAGGCCATTTTCTGGCCATTTTTTTCTCTCGTTCTTCGGTCTCTCAAGGAGTTGGGATTGAGGTTGGGGCTTAATGCCTAACAGAAATATGATGATAATCTAGCAATTTTAACTTGAAGTACCCCTGAAACTTATTAGACATTCATTAACAGAAAGATGAGAGATGGTAAGAGCCCTAGGTTCCCATTCCTTCCCGCCACTGCTCCTGTAGGCAACAGCATGACGTCACTTCTGGGGAACATCCAGAACTGACGTCAGTCCTCTCTAGGAATCACTGGAAACTCTATGGTAATCCATAGAGTTTCCAGTCTCTCCTAGAGAGGCATGACATCACTTCAGGGTTTTCCCTTGAAGGGAGGCCAACACCATTGGCCAACGTCCCCTGTCATGGAATCTGCACCCTCTGGACTCCTACCGGTTGACATGCCAGACATCCCTAAATGATGATCCAACCTCTTTCAAAGACTTCCATGTCTGATCCTCCCTTTCAATGTCAGGAGAGTGCTAGACGTTCTTTCAGACTTGCTTGGGATCATGTGACACAGGTGTTCTGTGACTGGGATTCCTGGCATGTTTTGTGAACGGCCGCCAGGGAGAGTGATGTGGATAAGGCCAAGGGCTCTGGGGAAGGGAAGTTAATCCTTCCCCCCTGCACGGTTTCCCTGGCCAGAGTTGGCCATCTGGGTTGTTTTTAGTTCCATCAAGGAAAAAGACAGACCCCGTATGCTGCGTTGCTTCCCTGCTTGAAGCAGCTACAAGATCCCTGGTTGACTAGATCATGCAGCAAATTAGAAAAACTCCCAAATAAAAGAAGAAGAAGAAAAGAGACGAGAGATGTTGTGGTTAGCGGGAGCGATAGCTGCAAGGAAAAAAGACCTAATGGAGTTCCTTTGGATAATATTTTGGGCCTCAAAATAACTTTTGGGGTGCTGTGTGATTTCCGGGCTGTCTGGCCATGTTCTAGCAGCATTCTCTGCTGATGTTTCGCCTGCATCTGTGGCTGGCCTCTTCAGAGGATCTTCATGTGGCTGGCATCTTCAGAGGATCTTCATGATCCTCTGAAGAGGCCAGCCACAGATGCAGGCGAAACGTCAGGAGAGAATGCTGCTAGAACACGGCCATACAGCCCGGAAACCACACAGCACCCCAGTGATTCCGGCCGTGAAAGCCTTCGACAACACATTAAAATAACTTTTGTTTGCAAAATATTTGTCCATGAACGTTTGGTGCAGTTGCCATTCCATCCAAGTGATGGAACAGGAGATACTATTTTAGAGAAGGATTTTGGCTGAGGCCCGGACGTTTTCATGTATGCATGCTTTGCCCACAGATGCGCAGCATAATGGATCGGTGATCTCAGGCCTGTACGTATACACGGAAAATCCATGATGCAGCGTGACTGGGAGCAAAGTCCTCATGCACCAAAACCGCGTAGCAGATGATAACAACGTGGGTTTCAGGAATACTGCAGAACCCCAGATTCTGTGAACGGGGGGGGGGGGGATTGATTGGTCACCCTTGTCGTTTACGCTGGGAGAAACGAAATCACGTGTTTGCTTCATTCAACCACTCTGCCTGTGTGTTTCAACTTAACAGGGTTCCAAGGAGTTATAAGAAGGAGGTTTTCTCTTCCTCGTTTGTTGTTTTCCAAGTCAACCAGTGAGGGCATGTTCACGCACCGCTCTGTGGTTTGTGGCTAGAGTTCACCACGTCCACTTGCTCCCAAGGCCAGTGTGCTCCGCCGCCCTTTTTATTTTGACCCCAGACAACCCCGTTTGAGGCCGAAAAGGGTAAACGGTTTCCAGTTGCCCCCCCCCATTTCGAACACAGCCCCGTTGAATTCAGGCGAACGTGATTCCCTTTGCCGCAACCCCCCCACGTGCGTAAACAAGCCCTCAACTGCGCTTCTGTATTTAGTCGGTTTTGTTTTCGCCAGTCAGGGGGATATTTAGACCTCGAGGGACTGTCTTTTTTTTTCCCTTTCTTCTTCTTCTTCCTCTTCTTCTGTCGTTTTTTTCCAAGTTGCAACCTGCAGATTGTGTTGATTACAGCAAAACAAAACAAAAATGTTAGGCTTTTCTTGTTTCAAAACACTGTTTCTTTCTTCTTTTTTCTCTCAGAGAGCCTAAAATTTGGGTGTTTTCCCTCCCCCCAAAAAACCAGACTGTGTCGCTTTAACCCTCTGTGTGCCATGGCCGGTGCTAAGGCGTGCTACGGAGGCTGTGTTGTGGCGGATGTGCAACTGTGCGCTGCGCACGTCTTTTGCAAGAACTGCTTCTCGTTGTCTTTCGTGCATTAGCAATCGAGGAGGAGGCAGGCCGGGGAAGGGGGAGAGAGGTGTTAGCCAGGGTTGGGGGAGAAGGGGATGGTGGTGTGAGCCCTGGCCAGATCGGATCAGAGTTTGGAGAGGAAGGGGTTAAGAAAGGGATGCAGGCAGATTAGTGTTTTGATGAGACTATGTACAGACACCTTTGGTAACAATTTAATAATATGATTTTTTTAAAAAATTAATAATAGTGACCATAGTAACAGTGCCATGATTTGAAAATCGAGATTCAGCAACGATGGCACAAACCAGCTGAGGTCGTCCCGGGGGTAATCCTGCATGCCATTCCAAAAGCACTAGGGGGCACTTGAAACATCTTCCAATCGACAGAATCAACATCTGTCAGATTCAGAAGTCAGCCCTGCTGGAAACTGCACAAATACTACGCCGATACATTACAACATAGGTGTCAAACTCACGGCCCTCCAGATGTTCATGGACTACAGTTCCCATCATCCTCTGCCAATTGCCCATGCTGGCAGGGGCTGGTGGGAATTGTAGTCCACAAACATCTGGAGTGCCTAGGTTCGCCACCACGGGCATAGACGCAGGGGTGGCCAGCCTATGGTGCACCAGGTGTTCATGGACTACAATTCCCATCACCCCCTGCCAGCTGGCAGGGGCTGATGGCAGGGGCTGATGGCTGATGAACATCTGGAGTGCCATAGGTTCGCCACCACTGGTCTATGCCTTCCCTTGCAAAGGTATGCCTTTCCCCTTATATCTCCACATTTACAGAAATTGGGAACAAAAATAAAAGTTTTAAATAAGGACATTTTGTATTTTCATCCCCCTAAAAGTTTGACTTCCGGTTTTTAATGGATATGCATCATATGCACCATTTTGTGACCCACAGAGGTTGACAGGACATTTTTTGAAATGATGTCTGCCTATCTCCAGTGGTATATCAGGATGAGGTAGGGAGTCAAATACAAGAGTGCCTACGGTAGGGGTGGCCAACCTGTGGTGCTCCAGATGTTCATGTACTACAATTCCCATCAGCCCCTGCCTGCATGGCCATGCTTGTAGGGGCTGAATGGAATTGTAGTCCAAGAACATCTGGAGCACCATAGGTTGGCCACCCCTGACCTAGGGTCTACTTTATTAGGTGTCTTCAAACTATAGAGCTCTTCAGGATAGCTGATGGACTGCTGGTTCCATCAGCCCCTGCCAGCATGGCCATGCTGGCAGGGGCTGGCCATGCTTGCAGGGGCTGATGGGAATTGTAGTCCATGAACATCTGGAGCACCATAGGTTGGCCACCCCTGGCCTAGGGTCTACGAAAACCTTAATGCGACCCCTGCCCACAGCAGCCATTTTGTAGCTGTGCCCACCATGCCGTGTCAAAACCCAAAAGATGTCTGCAGGCTCCAAAAGATTGGGGACTCCTGTGCTACACCTATTGTTACAAGGGTAAATCCGAATAACAATATTCTAGTGCCGATTTAAAAAAAAAGAAAAGAAAAACCTCCTGATAGCAGTGGGAGAATTAAACCCATTTCTCCAGATTAGAGTCCACCGGCTCTTAACCACTACGCCACACTGGTGCAGGGTCAGGAAACTGCCATATGGGCAGGAAAATCTGAATTTTCCCAGCCACACAGCCAAAGTACATGTTCCACATGAGAAGGACTCTTAACCACTACGCCACGCTGGTGCAGGGTCAGGAAACTGCCATATGGGCAGGAAAATCTGAATTTTCCCAGCCACACAGCCAAAGTACATGTTCCACATGAGAAGGGTTTCTGCATTATCAAAGCCACACACAGTGTATTGCTGCTCAGACAGACAGGCAATATTCTGTAGATGGAAGGATTTCCATAGTTGAAGCATGATTTATTTTTCCTACCTCGTTGCCCCCACTGCTGCCTCAGATCCCCTGAAAAGATGCCACTGGGTGAGAGGGGAGCCCCAAGAGCGTCTTTGTGGGAGGGGGAGTCATTTTTGGACTGCATTGAAAAAGGGTAGGTAGAAATGTCACATCTGGCAGGTGGGAATCTTTCAAATGTGGCATGGTTCCATTGGAGCCATCTGACCAGTGTTGTGTTTTTTCCAAGTATTTAAAACAACGTGGGCGACACCCTGGAAAACCGAACATTTTATTTATTTGTTAAGGCAGCTTACAATAATAAGCCAGCCAGCCTGCCAAAAGTTCAATGTATTGGCCATAAGCCTTCACAATCTTTCTACAGGAGCAGCAGTGGCGTAGTGCCTAAGAGCAGTGGCTAAGAGCAGGCGCATTCTGATCTGGAGGAACCGGGTTTGATTCCCAGCTCTGCCGCTTGAGCTGTGGAGGCTTATCTGGGGAATTCAGATTAGCCTGGGCACTCCCACACATGCCAGCTGGGTGACCTTGGGCTAGTCACAGCTTTTCGGAGCTCTCTCAGCCCCACCCACCTCACAGGGTGTTTGTTGTGAGGGGAGAAGGGCAAGGAGATTGTCAGCCCCTTTGAGTCTCCTACAGGAGAGAAAGGGGGGGATATAAATCCAAACTCTTCTTCTTCTCTTCTATATACAGAACAATACAGTCTCATAAATATGGTCAAACTAGGAGAAAAACAACAACAAATGTACCCTAGTAGCTAAAATCCTGTACAAATGTTAAACAACTAAATGGCCTAAATGTACCTAAATTTTAAGCAATTATAAAACAGACCTCCATAACAGTAAAACGATAAAACATACAGGTCAGTTTGCAATAGTTAACCTAATTTGCCTTGCAGCATGGGTGAATTGCTTGACTTGGTTAGATACACATGGATGAATATGTTCGACAATAAATAATTCACATTTTCAGCATTCAAAACGTTTTAGCATTTAAACCAATGTGGACAAGCACTCGGAACCCCCCCCCCCCCAAATTTATTTATTAAGGCATTTTTAAAGGTATATATTATAGCATTTATATCCCATCTTTTCTTGTGGTTCAAGGCGGCTTACAAAAATAATCACAACCCTGTTCAGCTTAAAACCAAAACAAAAAAATAGCAAACTTCAATGAGTGCAGGTATCTACTGGCCGCTCTGTGCTTGATTGACATATAGCAGTCCAGAGTTTGGCGTACACGACATTAAAAAGAAACATGGTGGCCAGGTCTGGGGTTTGGGCTACAGAGCAGCAGCTACATGTGGGGCAAACAATAGCCAGTTAGGAAGTTGTATGTAGTGGACTTAGTAAACGTAGGCAACAGAGTAAGACCCGGAATTCCCCCAAAGGGGGCAACTTTTCCCAAATGATTGTCTTTGCTGTTTGCATGCCATGTTGCACCAATGCGAATCCCCTCGTCCCATCTGCTTTGCTCACAAGTCTTTGGGGAATGGGAAGGGTGGGGTGGGGGGTCAGAAGTGGTGGGGGAGGTGGCACCCACCCTGGGACCCTGGTTGAACTTCCATGTAGCTTGGTCCAGCACTGAGTGAGTATATCAGGCAAAAGCATGGGGTCAGATCCCCGATCCCACCCCCACAGAAAGCGCTAGGCAGTTGAACGATGCTGGAATTCACAGCTGTGGGCTCGTCCATGACTGTCACATCTCTGGGACCCAACAGCCAGGAGGGACAACAACCAGTCAAAGCACATCTCAGTATGGACCACTCACGACTGTCGTTGAATAAGGATCCTACTTCCTGGGGGCAGGTGACGTGATCTGGGTTCGCAGAACCAGCTCCCATGCTCTGCAGTACTTAATCTCTAAACCAAGGTTTAAGTCAGCCTCTCTTTAAGCCAAGGTTTAAGTCAGCCTCTCTTTCCATAGAGGTCCTTCTCAGTAACCTCAGGCAGATGGGGGGAATGCACCCTGATTGTCACGTTCCATGTCCTTAGTTCAGTGATGGCGAACCATTTCGAGACCGAGTGCCCAAATTGCAACCCCAAACCCACTTATTTATTGCAAAGTGCCAACATGGCAATTCATTCATTCATTCATTCATTCATTCATTCATTCATTCATTCATTCATTCATCAAATTTATAAACCGCCCGCCCCCGAAGGCCTCTGGGCGGTGTACACTAGGCCAAACACAGCATTACATACAATAGGCCAAAACAACAATACACAGAATAAAATAAATTAGAACAGGTTAAAACAATTTACAGAATTCATAAAACTAGCAGCGTCAGTACAGTATATATAACACAATAAGATTATAAAATTATAAAAAGGGATTTATAAAAGATTATAAAAAGGGATTTATTTATCTATTTATCTATTTATTTATTTATATATCAAATTTATAAACCGCCCACCCCCAAAGGGCTCTGGCCGGTGTACACTAGGCCAAACACAGTATTACATACAATAGGCCAAAACAACAATACACAGAATAAAATAAATTAGAACAGGTTAAAACAATTTACAAAATTCATAAAACTAGCAGCATCAGTATAGTATATATATAACAATAGGATTATAAAATAAGATTATAAAATTATAAAATTATAAAAAGGGATTTATAAAAGATTATAAAAAGGGATTTATTTATTTATTTATTCATTCATTTATTTATATATCAAATTTATAAACCGCCCACCCCTGAAGGGCTCTGGGCGGTGTACACTAGGCCAAACACAGTATTACATACAATAGGCCAAAACAACAATACACAGAATAAAATAAATTAGAACAGGTTAAAACAATTTACAAAATTCATAAAACTAGCAGCATCAGTATAGTATATATATAACAATAGGATTATAAAATTATAAAATAAGATTATAAAATTATAAAAAGGGATTTATAAAAGATTATAAAAAGGGATAAATTTATTTATTTATTTATTCATTTATTTATATATATCAAATTCATAAACCGCCCACCCCTGAAGGGCTCTGGGCGGTGTACACTAGGCCAAACACAGTATTACATACAATAGGCCAAAACAACAATACACAGAATAAAATAAATTAGAACAGGTTAAAACAATTTACAAAATTCATAAAACTAGCAGCATCAGTATAGTATATATATAACAATAGGATTATAAAATTATAAAATAAGATTATAAAATTGGTAAAAAGGATTTTATAAAAGATTATGTAAAGGGATAAATTCTATTTATTTATTTATTCATTTATTTATATATATCAATTTCATAAACCTACTTCCACCCCTGAAGGGCTCTTAAGGTGTACACTAGGCCAAACACAGTATTACATACAATAGGCCAAAACAACAATACACAGAATAAAATAAATTAGAACAGGTTAAAACAATTTACAGAATTCATAAAACTAGCAGCGTCAGTACAGTATATATATAACAATAAGATTATAAAATTATAAAAAGGGATTTATAAAAGATTATAAAAAGGGATTTATAAAAGATTATTAAAAGGGATTTATTTATTTATTTATTTATTTATTTATTTATTTATCAAATTTATAAACTGCCCACCCCCGAAGGGCTCTGGGCGGTGTACAGTAGGCTAAACATAGTATTACATACAATTGGCCAAAACAGCAATACACAAAATAAAATAAATTAGAACAGGTTAAAACAATTTACAAAATTCATAAAACTAGCAGCATCAGTACAGTATATATAACACTAAGATTATAAAAATGTGTGGCGCCTGAACCCAAGGCCGGGCGGGGGTAGCAGTGTAGATTAGATGTAACCTGAATACTGACGTTTTAGTTTAGAGAAAACTGTTTGCTCCGAGGCGCGCATTACTTGGGAGTGAGCTTGGTGAAGCAACTGTGCAACGCTTCAAATGGGTGAATATCGACCCTAGGAGGGTTTACTCGGAAACAAGGCCAGCCTAGATGTGTGTGTGTGTGGGGGGGTGATTTTCCTCTCCCCCCACATCAGTGGTGGCGAACCTATGGCATGGGTAGAGGTAGCACTCTGTTTCCTCTCTGTTAAGTAATAATAATACAGAGTGCCCCCCCCACATCTATATATTGGCCTGGGCCGGCCAGTTCTTCGACATTAGCATTAAACCTAAGACCAAGTTTTGGGGAAGCAGTGTAGGTAACCCTGTTAAGCGCTGTTAAACCCCACTGATTTTCATGCAAAGAACCAAAGCTCAATCCTTTACCTGGGAGTAAGCTTGGTTGCTGGCAATGGGGCTTGCTTCTGAGTAAACCCTCCTAGGGTCATGACTCACCCGTTGGAAGAGATGCATGGTTGCTTCAAAGCAAAGCCACCGACTACCACCAAGCTTATTCCTGAGTAACACACGCCTCGGAGCCAACCATTTTTTCTAAACTAAAACCTCAGTATTCAGGTTAAATTGCCATGTTGGCACTTTGCGATAAATAAGTGTGTTTTGGGTTGCAGTTTGGGCACTCGGTCTCAAAAAGGTTCGCCATCACTGCCCTACATGATGAACTATGTGCGCACGTGCCCGCAGAGAGGGCTCTGAGTGCCACCTCTGGCACACGTGCCTTAGGTTCGCCACCACTGCCCTAGGTTGATTTGAGCTTTTGATCAAGTGTTACTTTTTCAAGAAACCCAGTGCGTGAACAGCCGGAGTGAGTTGCAAGGAATGTGAGTGACCAGGGCCTGGGGTTCCATTCTAGAGGAACCGCCAATTATTTATGTTATTTTATTCAATTAATACCCTGGCCTTTCCCGGCAAAGCTGGGGCTCACGGCAGCCTGCAACAACAGTCCAAACAATAACTAGGTATACAAATGCCGAATTAAAAACATATAATTCAAAACCGTAGTCCCTACCCTAATAACGCAAGATGAATACCATCTGGATTAGGCTGGTGTTAGAAAAAGACGGCAACTTGAGTATGCCGAAACACCTGATCACAGCTAGGCTCGGCAGAGCCAAATGTCTCAGGATCTGAGTCTTTATAGAGCCCACTGAATCTCCATTGGACCTCTTGTATCACCTGACCGCTCAGCGAGCAGCACAATCATTTTCTGGCCATGGGCTGGTGCACAGATGCGGAGGATAGCAAGTTAGTGGCCAGCACATGCAGAATAATGCACTTTCAATCCACTTTCACAATTGTTTGCGAGTGGATTTTGCTATTCCGCGCAGCGGCAAAGTGCACTGAAAGTGGATTGAAAGTGCATTGTTCTGCATGTGCGGAAGGAGCCAGAGACATTCCAGTTCAGGTTCTGGACAGAATAGGTTTACTTGCCTAAGTGTCCCCATCTGAGATTTCTGCCACCTTAACACAGCATTAGCAACGTTACCATCCCCAGTATGAGGTCCAGGTGGGGGTGGCCTGCAGCTGCTTAAGGGCAGGTCTTCCTAAACCAGTGGTGGTGAACCTTTGGCACTCCAGATGTTATGGACTACAATTCCCATCAGCCCCAATTGGCCATGCTGGCAGGGGCTGATGGGAATTGTAGTCCATAACATCTGGAGTGCCAAAGGTTCGCCACCACTGTCCTAAACCTTCCAATCCATGATCAGATGGAATTTGGGTTGCCAGCAACCTTCACTGTTCCCAACCGACACTAGATTGACACTGGTTCTTTGAGCCCAGAACAGCTGTGTGGTCATCCATCCCAGCCAGGGACACTCCTTCTGTTTTGGGATGGGGCGGTGTTGCCATGAAGGGTACAGGAGGCAAGAAGGGACATATCTCTGTGGGCTGACGCTCCGAAACGACCCAAATAGAGCAGACACCGCGGAGAGTGGTGAACACTTCCAGTCTCGAGATCCGAGGAAGAATTCTCGTTTTGTATCACGTGATCAGTTCCCTTCCCCAATGTGCATGCAGTTCTAAAGCTAGGACTTTTGTCAAATGTTAATTATTTTTGAACGATGAGGGTGTTGGTTGGTTGGTTGGGAGGGGGGTAGAGTTGGTTTTTCTCTTACTCCATTTACCTGCTCCTGGGGCCTATCTTTTTCTGCAGAAAGAACGGTTTGTCAAATTGCTGGACCAGCTACACAATTCTCTTCGGATTGATCTCTCCATGTACCGGGTAAGAGGGTTGTGCCGCGGAAGCATGCTTTGGTGGTGGTGGAGGGATTTAACTGTGGTCCAGATGTCCTTGCCGGGAGATCAACTTAATCCCTTCCCTGAATTTTCAGCTTGTAAAAAGAAAAATCTAGTTGTTTCTGGGTTACAAACATTCAGCAAAAAGTTTAAGAAAACCAGGTTCCTGGAATGGGATTTTGTTTGAACATGATGAATTAAAAACTGGAAGTCTAGTGGACTCTGCATGATTTGCTGTTCTGTAGTGCCTTTTGTGTGCCCATAAACATGTATACATACCTATCAGCAGAGTTTAAAGCGGAGTCACTCTGGTAAGATGAGAAGGTTTATAGTCTTCTTGCACTCACTGCAACCTTCTAGCACCTTGGAAAAGAATACTCTCCACTCAAGATGTTCTTTCCATAGGAAGGTTTTACTTTAGCAGTTGCAAGGTTACACACGTCTATGCAAGACTATAAAGCTATACAGAACTCTTCAGCAAGAACACAGTGAACACACACTGAACTTAACACTCTGAACTCAGACTCAGAACTTAGTATATACAATGCATTGCTTCTTATACATCCAACATGCAGGATATTTCCCCACCCCTACCCCGGCAACAGCCTCTCCCCCCCCCCACCCCCCCCCCCCCCCACCCCCCCCCCCCCCCACCCCCCCCCCCCCCCACCCCCCCCCCCCCCCACCCCCCCCCCCCCCCACCCCCCCCCCCCCCCACCCCCCCCCCCCCCCACCCCCCCCCCCCCCCACCCCCCCCCCCCCCCACCCCCCCCCCCCCCCACCCCCCCCCCCCCCCACCCCCCCCCCCCCCCACCCCCCCCCCCCCCCACCCCCCCCCCCCCCCACCCCCCCCCCCCCCCACCCCCCCCCCCCCCCACCCCCCCCCCCCCCCACCCCCCCCCCCCCCCACCCCCCCCCCCCCCCACCCCCCCCCCCCCCCACCCCCCCCCCCCCCCACCCCCCCCCCCCCCCACCCCCCCCCCCCCCCACCCCCCCCCCCCCCCACCCCCCCCCCCCCCCACCCCCCCCCCCCCCCACCCCCCCCCCCCCCCACCCCCCCCCCCCCCCACCCCCCCCCCCCCCCACCCCCCCCCCCCCCCACCCCCCCCCCCCCCCACCCCCCCCCCCCCCCACCCCCCCCCCCCCCCACCCCCCCCCCCCCCCACCCCCCCCCCCCCCCACCCCCCCCCCCCCCCACCCCCCCCCCCCCCCACCCCCCCCCCCCCCCACCCCCCCCCCCCCCCACCCCCCCCCCCCCCCACCCCCCCCCCCCCCCACCCCCCCCCCCCCCCACCCCCCCCCCCCCCCACCCCCCCCCCCCCCCACCCCCCCCCCCCCCCACCCCCCCCCCCCCCCACCCCCCCCCCCCCCCACCCCCCCCCCCCCCCACCCCCCCCCCCCCCCACCCCCCCCCCCCCCCACCCCCCCCCCCCCCCACCCCCCCCCCCCCCCACCCCCCCCCCCCCCCACCCCCCCCCCCCCCCACCCCCCCCCCCCCCCACCCCCCCCCCCCCCCACCCCCCCCCCCCCCCACCCCCCCCCCCCCCCACCCCCCCCCCCCCCCACCCCCCCCCCCCCCCACCCCCCCCCCCCCCCACCCCCCCCCCCCCCCACCCCCCCCCCCCCCCACCCCCCCCCCCCCCCACCCCCCCCCCCCCCCACCCCCCCCCCCCCCCACCCCCCCCCCCCCCCACCCCCCCCCCCCCCCACCCCCCCCCCCCCCCACCCCCCCCCCCCCCCACCCCCCCCCCCCCCCACCCCCCCCCCCCCCCACCCCCCCCCCCCCCCACCCCCCCCCCCCCCCACCCCCCCCCCCCCCCACCCCCCCCCCCCCCCACCCCCCCCCCCCCCCACCCCCCCCCCCCCCCACCCCCCCCCCCCCCCACCCCCCCCCCCCCCCACCCCCCCCCCCCCCCACCCCCCCCCCCCCCCACCCCCCCCCCCCCCCACCCCCCCCCCCCCCCACCCCCCCCCCCCCCCACCCCCCCCCCCCCCCACCCCCCCCCCCCCCCACCCCCCCCCCCCCCCACCCCCCCCCCCCCCCACCCCCCCCCCCCCCCACCCCCCCCCCCCCCCACCCCCCCCCCCCCCCACCCCCCCCCCCCCCCACCCCCCCCCCCCCCCACCCCCCCCCCCCCCCACCCCCCCCCCCCCCCACCCCCCCCCCCCCCCACCCCCCCCCCCCCCCACCCCCCCCCCCCCCCACCCCCCCCCCCCCCCACCCCCCCCCCCCCCCACCCCCCCCCCCCCCCACCCCCCCCCCCCCCCACCCCCCCCCCCCCCCACCCCCCCCCCCCCCCACCCCCCCCCCCCCCCACCCCCCCCCCCCCCCACCCCCCCCCCCCCCCACCCCCCCCCCCCCCCACCCCCCCCCCCCCCCACCCCCCCCCCCCCCCACCCCCCCCCCCCCCCACCCCCCCCCCCCCCCACCCCCCCCCCCCCCCACCCCCCCCCCCCCCCACCCCCCCCCCCCCCCACCCCCCCCCCCCCCCACCCCCCCCCCCCCCCACCCCCCCCCCCCCCCACCCCCCCCCCCCCCCACCCCCCCCCCCCCCCACCCCCCCCCCCCCCCACCCCCCCCCCCCCCCACCCCCCCCCCCCCCCACCCCCCCCCCCCCCCACCCCCCCCCCCCCCCACCCCCCCCCCCCCCCACCCCCCCCCCCCCCCACCCCCCCCCCCCCCCACCCCCCCCCCCCCCCACCCCCCCCCCCCCCCACCCCCCCCCCCCCCCACCCCCCCCCCCCCCCACCCCCCCCCCCCCCCACCCCCCCCCCCCCCCACCCCCCCCCCCCCCCACCCCCCCCCCCCCCCACCCCCCCCCCCCCCCACCCCCCCCCCCCCCCACCCCCCCCCCCCCCCACCCCCCCCCCCCCCCACCCCCCCCCCCCCCCACCCCCCCCCCCCCCCACCCCCCCCCCCCCCCACCCCCCCCCCCCCCCACCCCCCCCCCCCCCCACCCCCCCCCCCCCCCACCCCCCCCCCCCCCCACCCCCCCCCCCCCCCACCCCCCCCCCCCCCCACCCCCCCCCCCCCCCACCCCCCCCCCCCCCCACCCCCCCCCCCCCCCACCCCCCCCCCCCCCCACCCCCCCCCCCCCCCACCCCCCCCCCCCCCCACCCCCCCCCCCCCCCACCCCCCCCCCCCCCCACCCCCCCCCCCCCCCACCCCCCCCCCCCCCCACCCCCCCCCCCCCCCACCCCCCCCCCCCCCCACCCCCCCCCCCCCCCACCCCCCCCCCCCCCCACCCCCCCCCCCCCCCACCCCCCCCCCCCCCCACCCCCCCCCCCCCCCACCCCCCCCCCCCCCCACCCCCCCCCCCCCCCACCCCCCCCCCCCCCCACCCCCCCCCCCCCCCACCCCCCCCCCCCCCCACCCCCCCCCCCCCCCACCCCCCCCCCCCCCCACCCCCCCCCCCCCCCACCCCCCCCCCCCCCCACCCCCCCCCCCCCCCACCCCCCCCCCCCCCCACCCCCCCCCCCCCCCACCCCCCCCCCCCCCCACCCCCCCCCCCCCCCACCCCCCCCCCCCCCCACCCCCCCCCCCCCCCACCCCCCCCCCCCCCCACCCCCCCCCCCCCCCACCCCCCCCCCCCCCCACCCCCCCCCCCCCCCACCCCCCCCCCCCCCCACCCCCCCCCCCCCCCACCCCCCCCCCCCCCCACCCCCCCCCCCCCCCACCCCCCCCCCCCCCCACCCCCCCCCCCCCCCACCCCCCCCCCCCCCCACCCCCCCCCCCCCCCACCCCCCCCCCCCCCCACCCCCCCCCCCCCCCACCCCCCCCCCCCCCCACCCCCCCCCCCCCCCACCCCCCCCCCCCCCCACCCCCCCCCCCCCCCACCCCCCCCCCCCCCCACCCCCCCCCCCCCCCACCCCCCCCCCCCCCCACCCCCCCCCCCCCCCACCCCCCCCCCCCCCCACCCCCCCCCCCCCCCACCCCCCCCCCCCCCCACCCCCCCCCCCCCCCACCCCCCCCCCCCCCCACCCCCCCCCCCCCCCACCCCCCCCCCCCCCCACCCCCCCCCCCCCCCACCCCCCCCCCCCCCCACCCCCCCCCCCCCCCACCCCCCCCCCCCCCCACCCCCCCCCCCCCCCACCCCCCCCCCCCCCCACCCCCCCCCCCCCCCACCCCCCCCCCCCCCCACCCCCCCCCCCCCCCACCCCCCCCCCCCCCCACCCCCCCCCCCCCCCACCCCCCCCCCCCCCCACCCCCCCCCCCCCCCACCCCCCCCCCCCCCCACCCCCCCCCCCCCCCACCCCCCCCCCCCCCCACCCCCCCCCCCCCCCACCCCCCCCCCCCCCCACCCCCCCCCCCCCCCACCCCCCCCCCCCCCCACCCCCCCCCCCCCCCACCCCCCCCCCCCCCCACCCCCCCCCCCCCCCACCCCCCCCCCCCCCCACCCCCCCCCCCCCCCACCCCCCCCCCCCCCCACCCCCCCCCCCCCCCACCCCCCCCCCCCCCCACCCCCCCCCCCCCCCACCCCCCCCCCCCCCCACCCCCCCCCCCCCCCACCCCCCCCCCCCCCCACCCCCCCCCCCCCCCACCCCCCCCCCCCCCCACCCCCCCCCCCCCCCACCCCCCCCCCCCCCCACCCCCCCCCCCCCCCACCCCCCCCCCCCCCCACCCCCCCCCCCCCCCACCCCCCCCCCCCCCCACCCCCCCCCCCCCCCACCCCCCCCCCCCCCCACCCCCCCCCCCCCCCACCCCCCCCCCCCCCCACCCCCCCCCCCCCCCACCCCCCCCCCCCCCCACCCCCCCCCCCCCCCACCCCCCCCCCCCCCCACCCCCCCCCCCCCCCACCCCCCCCCCCCCCCACCCCCCCCCCCCCCCACCCCCCCCCCCCCCCACCCCCCCCCCCCCCCACCCCCCCCCCCCCCCACCCCCCCCCCCCCCCACCCCCCCCCCCCCCCACCCCCCCCCCCCCCCACCCCCCCCCCCCCCCACCCCCCCCCCCCCCCACCCCCCCCCCCCCCCACCCCCCCCCCCCCCCACCCCCCCCCCCCCCCACCCCCCCCCCCCCCCACCCCCCCCCCCCCCCACCCCCCCCCCCCCCCACCCCCCCCCCCCCCCACCCCCCCCCCCCCCCACCCCCCCCCCCCCCCACCCCCCCCCCCCCCCACCCCCCCCCCCCCCCACCCCCCCCCCCCCCCACCCCCCCCCCCCCCCACCCCCCCCCCCCCCCACCCCCCCCCCCCCCCACCCCCCCCCCCCCCCACCCCCCCCCCCCCCCACCCCCCCCCCCCCCCACCCCCCCCCCCCCCCACCCCCCCCCCCCCCCACCCCCCCCCCCCCCCACCCCCCCCCCCCCCCACCCCCCCCCCCCCCCACCCCCCCCCCCCCCCACCCCCCCCCCCCCCCACCCCCCCCCCCCCCCACCCCCCCCCCCCCCCACCCCCCCCCCCCCCCACCCCCCCCCCCCCCCACCCCCCCCCCCCCCCACCCCCCCCCCCCCCCACCCCCCCCCCCCCCCACCCCCCCCCCCCCCCACCCCCCCCCCCCCCCACCCCCCCCCCCCCCCACCCCCCCCCCCCCCCACCCCCCCCCCCCCCCACCCCCCCCCCCCCCCACCCCCCCCCCCCCCCACCCCCCCCCCCCCCCACCCCCCCCCCCCCCCACCCCCCCCCCCCCCCACCCCCCCCCCCCCCCACCCCCCCCCCCCCCCACCCCCCCCCCCCCCCACCCCCCCCCCCCCCCACCCCCCCCCCCCCCCACCCCCCCCCCCCCCCACCCCCCCCCCCCCCCACCCCCCCCCCCCCCCACCCCCCCCCCCCCCCACCCCCCCCCCCCCCCACCCCCCCCCCCCCCCACCCCCCCCCCCCCCCACCCCCCCCCCCCCCCACCCCCCCCCCCCCCCACCCCCCCCCCCCCCCACCCCCCCCCCCCCCCACCCCCCCCCCCCCCCACCCCCCCCCCCCCCCACCCCCCCCCCCCCCCACCCCCCCCCCCCCCCACCCCCCCCCCCCCCCACCCCCCCCCCCCCCCACCCCCCCCCCCCCCCACCCCCCCCCCCCCCCACCCCCCCCCCCCCCCACCCCCCCCCCCCCCCACCCCCCCCCCCCCCCACCCCCCCCCCCCCCCACCCCCCCCCCCCCCCACCCCCCCCCCCCCCCACCCCCCCCCCCCCCCACCCCCCCCCCCCCCCACCCCCCCCCCCCCCCACCCCCCCCCCCCCCCACCCCCCCCCCCCCCCACCCCCCCCCCCCCCCACCCCCCCCCCCCCCCACCCCCCCCCCCCCCCACCCCCCCCCCCCCCCACCCCCCCCCCCCCCCACCCCCCCCCCCCCCCACCCCCCCCCCCCCCCACCCCCCCCCCCCCCCACCCCCCCCCCCCCCCACCCCCCCCCCCCCCCACCCCCCCCCCCCCCCACCCCCCCCCCCCCCCACCCCCCCCCCCCCCCACCCCCCCCCCCCCCCACCCCCCCCCCCCCCCACCCCCCCCCCCCCCCACCCCCCCCCCCCCCCACCCCCCCCCCCCCCCACCCCCCCCCCCCCCCACCCCCCCCCCCCCCCACCCCCCCCCCCCCCCACCCCCCCCCCCCCCCACCCCCCCCCCCCCCCACCCCCCCCCCCCCCCACCCCCCCCCCCCCCCACCCCCCCCCCCCCCCACCCCCCCCCCCCCCCACCCCCCCCCCCCCCCACCCCCCCCCCCCCCCACCCCCCCCCCCCCCCACCCCCCCCCCCCCCCACCCCCCCCCCCCCCCACCCCCCCCCCCCCCCACCCCCCCCCCCCCCCACCCCCCCCCCCCCCCACCCCCCCCCCCCCCCACCCCCCCCCCCCCCCACCCCCCCCCCCCCCCACCCCCCCCCCCCCCCACCCCCCCCCCCCCCCACCCCCCCCCCCCCCCACCCCCCCCCCCCCCCACCCCCCCCCCCCCCCACCCCCCCCCCCCCCCACCCCCCCCCCCCCCCACCCCCCCCCCCCCCCACCCCCCCCCCCCCCCACCCCCCCCCCCCCCCACCCCCCCCCCCCCCCACCCCCCCCCCCCCCCACCCCCCCCCCCCCCCACCCCCCCCCCCCCCCACCCCCCCCCCCCCCCACCCCCCCCCCCCCCCACCCCCCCCCCCCCCCACCCCCCCCCCCCCCCACCCCCCCCCCCCCCCACCCCCCCCCCCCCCCACCCCCCCCCCCCCCCACCCCCCCCCCCCCCCACCCCCCCCCCCCCCCACCCCCCCCCCCCCCCACCCCCCCCCCCCCCCACCCCCCCCCCCCCCCACCCCCCCCCCCCCCCACCCCCCCCCCCCCCCACCCCCCCCCCCCCCCACCCCCCCCCCCCCCCACCCCCCCCCCCCCCCACCCCCCCCCCCCCCCACCCCCCCCCCCCCCCACCCCCCCCCCCCCCCACCCCCCCCCCCCCCCACCCCCCCCCCCCCCCACCCCCCCCCCCCCCCACCCCCCCCCCCCCCCACCCCCCCCCCCCCCCACCCCCCCCCCCCCCCACCCCCCCCCCCCCCCACCCCCCCCCCCCCCCACCCCCCCCCCCCCCCACCCCCCCCCCCCCCCACCCCCCCCCCCCCCCACCCCCCCCCCCCCCCACCCCCCCCCCCCCCCACCCCCCCCCCCCCCCACCCCCCCCCCCCCCCACCCCCCCCCCCCCCCACCCCCCCCCCCCCCCACCCCCCCCCCCCCCCACCCCCCCCCCCCCCCACCCCCCCCCCCCCCCACCCCCCCCCCCCCCCACCCCCCCCCCCCCCCACCCCCCCCCCCCCCCACCCCCCCCCCCCCCCACCCCCCCCCCCCCCCACCCCCCCCCCCCCCCACCCCCCCCCCCCCCCACCCCCCCCCCCCCCCACCCCCCCCCCCCCCCACCCCCCCCCCCCCCCACCCCCCCCCCCCCCCACCCCCCCCCCCCCCCACCCCCCCCCCCCCCCACCCCCCCCCCCCCCCACCCCCCCCCCCCCCCACCCCCCCCCCCCCCCACCCCCCCCCCCCCCCACCCCCCCCCCCCCCCACCCCCCCCCCCCCCCACCCCCCCCCCCCCCCACCCCCCCCCCCCCCCACCCCCCCCCCCCCCCACCCCCCCCCCCCCCCACCCCCCCCCCCCCCCACCCCCCCCCCCCCCCACCCCCCCCCCCCCCCACCCCCCCCCCCCCCCACCCCCCCCCCCCCCCACCCCCCCCCCCCCCCACCCCCCCCCCCCCCCACCCCCCCCCCCCCCCACCCCCCCCCCCCCCCACCCCCCCCCCCCCCCACCCCCCCCCCCCCCCACCCCCCCCCCCCCCCACCCCCCCCCCCCCCCACCCCCCCCCCCCCCCACCCCCCCCCCCCCCCACCCCCCCCCCCCCCCACCCCCCCCCCCCCCCACCCCCCCCCCCCCCCACCCCCCCCCCCCCCCACCCCCCCCCCCCCCCACCCCCCCCCCCCCCCACCCCCCCCCCCCCCCACCCCCCCCCCCCCCCACCCCCCCCCCCCCCCACCCCCCCCCCCCCCCACCCCCCCCCCCCCCCACCCCCCCCCCCCCCCACCCCCCCCCCCCCCCACCCCCCCCCCCCCCCACCCCCCCCCCCCCCCACCCCCCCCCCCCCCCACCCCCCCCCCCCCCCACCCCCCCCCCCCCCCACCCCCCCCCCCCCCCACCCCCCCCCCCCCCCACCCCCCCCCCCCCCCACCCCCCCCCCCCCCCACCCCCCCCCCCCCCCACCCCCCCCCCCCCCCACCCCCCCCCCCCCCCACCCCCCCCCCCCCCCACCCCCCCCCCCCCCCACCCCCCCCCCCCCCCACCCCCCCCCCCCCCCACCCCCCCCCCCCCCCACCCCCCCCCCCCCCCACCCCCCCCCCCCCCCACCCCCCCCCCCCCCCACCCCCCCCCCCCCCCACCCCCCCCCCCCCCCACCCCCCCCCCCCCCCACCCCCCCCCCCCCCCACCCCCCCCCCCCCCCACCCCCCCCCCCCCCCACCCCCCCCCCCCCCCACCCCCCCCCCCCCCCACCCCCCCCCCCCCCCACCCCCCCCCCCCCCCACCCCCCCCCCCCCCCACCCCCCCCCCCCCCCACCCCCCCCCCCCCCCACCCCCCCCCCCCCCCACCCCCCCCCCCCCCCACCCCCCCCCCCCCCCACCCCCCCCCCCCCCCACCCCCCCCCCCCCCCACCCCCCCCCCCCCCCACCCCCCCCCCCCCCCACCCCCCCCCCCCCCCACCCCCCCCCCCCCCCACCCCCCCCCCCCCCCACCCCCCCCCCCCCCCACCCCCCCCCCCCCCCACCCCCCCCCCCCCCCACCCCCCCCCCCCCCCACCCCCCCCCCCCCCCACCCCCCCCCCCCCCCACCCCCCCCCCCCCCCACCCCCCCCCCCCCCCACCCCCCCCCCCCCCCACCCCCCCCCCCCCCCACCCCCCCCCCCCCCCACCCCCCCCCCCCCCCACCCCCCCCCCCCCCCACCCCCCCCCCCCCCCACCCCCCCCCCCCCCCACCCCCCCCCCCCCCCACCCCCCCCCCCCCCCACCCCCCCCCCCCCCCACCCCCCCCCCCCCCCACCCCCCCCCCCCCCCACCCCCCCCCCCCCCCACCCCCCCCCCCCCCCACCCCCCCCCCCCCCCACCCCCCCCCCCCCCCACCCCCCCCCCCCCCCACCCCCCCCCCCCCCCACCCCCCCCCCCCCCCACCCCCCCCCCCCCCCACCCCCCCCCCCCCCCACCCCCCCCCCCCCCCACCCCCCCCCCCCCCCACCCCCCCCCCCCCCCACCCCCCCCCCCCCCCACCCCCCCCCCCCCCCACCCCCCCCCCCCCCCACCCCCCCCCCCCCCCACCCCCCCCCCCCCCCACCCCCCCCCCCCCCCACCCCCCCCCCCCCCCACCCCCCCCCCCCCCCACCCCCCCCCCCCCCCACCCCCCCCCCCCCCCACCCCCCCCCCCCCCCACCCCCCCCCCCCCCCACCCCCCCCCCCCCCCACCCCCCCCCCCCCCCACCCCCCCCCCCCCCCACCCCCCCCCCCCCCCACCCCCCCCCCCCCCCACCCCCCCCCCCCCCCACCCCCCCCCCCCCCCACCCCCCCCCCCCCCCACCCCCCCCCCCCCCCACCCCCCCCCCCCCCCACCCCCCCCCCCCCCCACCCCCCCCCCCCCCCACCCCCCCCCCCCCCCACCCCCCCCCCCCCCCACCCCCCCCCCCCCCCACCCCCCCCCCCCCCCACCCCCCCCCCCCCCCACCCCCCCCCCCCCCCACCCCCCCCCCCCCCCACCCCCCCCCCCCCCCACCCCCCCCCCCCCCCACCCCCCCCCCCCCCCACCCCCCCCCCCCCCCACCCCCCCCCCCCCCCACCCCCCCCCCCCCCCACCCCCCCCCCCCCCCACCCCCCCCCCCCCCCACCCCCCCCCCCCCCCACCCCCCCCCCCCCCCACCCCCCCCCCCCCCCACCCCCCCCCCCCCCCACCCCCCCCCCCCCCCACCCCCCCCCCCCCCCACCCCCCCCCCCCCCCACCCCCCCCCCCCCCCACCCCCCCCCCCCCCCACCCCCCCCCCCCCCCACCCCCCCCCCCCCCCACCCCCCCCCCCCCCCACCCCCCCCCCCCCCCACCCCCCCCCCCCCCCACCCCCCCCCCCCCCCACCCCCCCCCCCCCCCACCCCCCCCCCCCCCCACCCCCCCCCCCCCCCACCCCCCCCCCCCCCCACCCCCCCCCCCCCCCACCCCCCCCCCCCCCCACCCCCCCCCCCCCCCACCCCCCCCCCCCCCCACCCCCCCCCCCCCCCACCCCCCCCCCCCCCCACCCCCCCCCCCCCCCACCCCCCCCCCCCCCCACCCCCCCCCCCCCCCACCCCCCCCCCCCCCCACCCCCCCCCCCCCCCACCCCCCCCCCCCCCCACCCCCCCCCCCCCCCACCCCCCCCCCCCCCCACCCCCCCCCCCCCCCACCCCCCCCCCCCCCCACCCCCCCCCCCCCCCACCCCCCCCCCCCCCCACCCCCCCCCCCCCCCACCCCCCCCCCCCCCCACCCCCCCCCCCCCCCACCCCCCCCCCCCCCCACCCCCCCCCCCCCCCACCCCCCCCCCCCCCCACCCCCCCCCCCCCCCACCCCCCCCCCCCCCCACCCCCCCCCCCCCCCACCCCCCCCCCCCCCCACCCCCCCCCCCCCCCACCCCCCCCCCCCCCCACCCCCCCCCCCCCCCACCCCCCCCCCCCCCCACCCCCCCCCCCCCCCACCCCCCCCCCCCCCCACCCCCCCCCCCCCCCACCCCCCCCCCCCCCCACCCCCCCCCCCCCCCACCCCCCCCCCCCCCCACCCCCCCCCCCCCCCACCCCCCCCCCCCCCCACCCCCCCCCCCCCCCACCCCCCCCCCCCCCCACCCCCCCCCCCCCCCACCCCCCCCCCCCCCCACCCCCCCCCCCCCCCACCCCCCCCCCCCCCCACCCCCCCCCCCCCCCACCCCCCCCCCCCCCCACCCCCCCCCCCCCCCACCCCCCCCCCCCCCCACCCCCCCCCCCCCCCACCCCCCCCCCCCCCCACCCCCCCCCCCCCCCACCCCCCCCCCCCCCCACCCCCCCCCCCCCCCACCCCCCCCCCCCCCCACCCCCCCCCCCCCCCACCCCCCCCCCCCCCCACCCCCCCCCCCCCCCACCCCCCCCCCCCCCCACCCCCCCCCCCCCCCACCCCCCCCCCCCCCCACCCCCCCCCCCCCCCACCCCCCCCCCCCCCCACCCCCCCCCCCCCCCACCCCCCCCCCCCCCCACCCCCCCCCCCCCCCACCCCCCCCCCCCCCCACCCCCCCCCCCCCCCACCCCCCCCCCCCCCCACCCCCCCCCCCCCCCACCCCCCCCCCCCCCCACCCCCCCCCCCCCCCACCCCCCCCCCCCCCCACCCCCCCCCCCCCCCACCCCCCCCCCCCCCCACCCCCCCCCCCCCCCACCCCCCCCCCCCCCCACCCCCCCCCCCCCCCACCCCCCCCCCCCCCCACCCCCCCCCCCCCCCACCCCCCCCCCCCCCCACCCCCCCCCCCCCCCACCCCCCCCCCCCCCCACCCCCCCCCCCCCCCACCCCCCCCCCCCCCCACCCCCCCCCCCCCCCACCCCCCCCCCCCCCCACCCCCCCCCCCCCCCACCCCCCCCCCCCCCCACCCCCCCCCCCCCCCACCCCCCCCCCCCCCCACCCCCCCCCCCCCCCACCCCCCCCCCCCCCCACCCCCCCCCCCCCCCACCCCCCCCCCCCCCCACCCCCCCCCCCCCCCACCCCCCCCCCCCCCCACCCCCCCCCCCCCCCACCCCCCCCCCCCCCCACCCCCCCCCCCCCCCACCCCCCCCCCCCCCCACCCCCCCCCCCCCCCACCCCCCCCCCCCCCCACCCCCCCCCCCCCCCACCCCCCCCCCCCCCCACCCCCCCCCCCCCCCACCCCCCCCCCCCCCCACCCCCCCCCCCCCCCACCCCCCCCCCCCCCCACCCCCCCCCCCCCCCACCCCCCCCCCCCCCCACCCCCCCCCCCCCCCACCCCCCCCCCCCCCCACCCCCCCCCCCCCCCACCCCCCCCCCCCCCCACCCCCCCCCCCCCCCACCCCCCCCCCCCCCCACCCCCCCCCCCCCCCACCCCCCCCCCCCCCCACCCCCCCCCCCCCCCACCCCCCCCCCCCCCCACCCCCCCCCCCCCCCACCCCCCCCCCCCCCCACCCCCCCCCCCCCCCACCCCCCCCCCCCCCCACCCCCCCCCCCCCCCACCCCCCCCCCCCCCCACCCCCCCCCCCCCCCACCCCCCCCCCCCCCCACCCCCCCCCCCCCCCACCCCCCCCCCCCCCCACCCCCCCCCCCCCCCACCCCCCCCCCCCCCCACCCCCCCCCCCCCCCACCCCCCCCCCCCCCCACCCCCCCCCCCCCCCACCCCCCCCCCCCCCCACCCCCCCCCCCCCCCACCCCCCCCCCCCCCCACCCCCCCCCCCCCCCACCCCCCCCCCCCCCCACCCCCCCCCCCCCCCACCCCCCCCCCCCCCCACCCCCCCCCCCCCCCACCCCCCCCCCCCCCCACCCCCCCCCCCCCCCACCCCCCCCCCCCCCCACCCCCCCCCCCCCCCACCCCCCCCCCCCCCCACCCCCCCCCCCCCCCACCCCCCCCCCCCCCCACCCCCCCCCCCCCCCACCCCCCCCCCCCCCCACCCCCCCCCCCCCCCACCCCCCCCCCCCCCCACCCCCCCCCCCCCCCACCCCCCCCCCCCCCCACCCCCCCCCCCCCCCACCCCCCCCCCCCCCCACCCCCCCCCCCCCCCACCCCCCCCCCCCCCCACCCCCCCCCCCCCCCACCCCCCCCCCCCCCCACCCCCCCCCCCCCCCACCCCCCCCCCCCCCCACCCCCCCCCCCCCCCACCCCCCCCCCCCCCCACCCCCCCCCCCCCCCACCCCCCCCCCCCCCCACCCCCCCCCCCCCCCACCCCCCCCCCCCCCCACCCCCCCCCCCCCCCACCCCCCCCCCCCCCCACCCCCCCCCCCCCCCACCCCCCCCCCCCCCCACCCCCCCCCCCCCCCACCCCCCCCCCCCCCCACCCCCCCCCCCCCCCACCCCCCCCCCCCCCCACCCCCCCCCCCCCCCACCCCCCCCCCCCCCCACCCCCCCCCCCCCCCACCCCCCCCCCCCCCCACCCCCCCCCCCCCCCACCCCCCCCCCCCCCCACCCCCCCCCCCCCCCACCCCCCCCCCCCCCCACCCCCCCCCCCCCCCACCCCCCCCCCCCCCCACCCCCCCCCCCCCCCACCCCCCCCCCCCCCCACCCCCCCCCCCCCCCACCCCCCCCCCCCCCCACCCCCCCCCCCCCCCACCCCCCCCCCCCCCCACCCCCCCCCCCCCCCACCCCCCCCCCCCCCCACCCCCCCCCCCCCCCACCCCCCCCCCCCCCCACCCCCCCCCCCCCCCACCCCCCCCCCCCCCCACCCCCCCCCCCCCCCACCCCCCCCCCCCCCCACCCCCCCCCCCCCCCACCCCCCCCCCCCCCCACCCCCCCCCCCCCCCACCCCCCCCCCCCCCCACCCCCCCCCCCCCCCACCCCCCCCCCCCCCCACCCCCCCCCCCCCCCACCCCCCCCCCCCCCCACCCCCCCCCCCCCCCACCCCCCCCCCCCCCCACCCCCCCCCCCCCCCACCCCCCCCCCCCCCCACCCCCCCCCCCCCCCACCCCCCCCCCCCCCCACCCCCCCCCCCCCCCACCCCCCCCCCCCCCCACCCCCCCCCCCCCCCACCCCCCCCCCCCCCCACCCCCCCCCCCCCCCACCCCCCCCCCCCCCCACCCCCCCCCCCCCCCACCCCCCCCCCCCCCCACCCCCCCCCCCCCCCACCCCCCCCCCCCCCCACCCCCCCCCCCCCCCACCCCCCCCCCCCCCCACCCCCCCCCCCCCCCACCCCCCCCCCCCCCCACCCCCCCCCCCCCCCACCCCCCCCCCCCCCCACCCCCCCCCCCCCCCACCCCCCCCCCCCCCCACCCCCCCCCCCCCCCACCCCCCCCCCCCCCCACCCCCCCCCCCCCCCACCCCCCCCCCCCCCCACCCCCCCCCCCCCCCACCCCCCCCCCCCCCCACCCCCCCCCCCCCCCACCCCCCCCCCCCCCCACCCCCCCCCCCCCCCACCCCCCCCCCCCCCCACCCCCCCCCCCCCCCACCCCCCCCCCCCCCCACCCCCCCCCCCCCCCACCCCCCCCCCCCCCCACCCCCCCCCCCCCCCACCCCCCCCCCCCCCCACCCCCCCCCCCCCCCACCCCCCCCCCCCCCCACCCCCCCCCCCCCCCACCCCCCCCCCCCCCCACCCCCCCCCCCCCCCACCCCCCCCCCCCCCCACCCCCCCCCCCCCCCACCCCCCCCCCCCCCCACCCCCCCCCCCCCCCACCCCCCCCCCCCCCCACCCCCCCCCCCCCCCACCCCCCCCCCCCCCCACCCCCCCCCCCCCCCACCCCCCCCCCCCCCCACCCCCCCCCCCCCCCACCCCCCCCCCCCCCCACCCCCCCCCCCCCCCACCCCCCCCCCCCCCCACCCCCCCCCCCCCCCACCCCCCCCCCCCCCCACCCCCCCCCCCCCCCACCCCCCCCCCCCCCCACCCCCCCCCCCCCCCACCCCCCCCCCCCCCCACCCCCCCCCCCCCCCACCCCCCCCCCCCCCCACCCCCCCCCCCCCCCACCCCCCCCCCCCCCCACCCCCCCCCCCCCCCACCCCCCCCCCCCCCCACCCCCCCCCCCCCCCACCCCCCCCCCCCCCCACCCCCCCCCCCCCCCACCCCCCCCCCCCCCCACCCCCCCCCCCCCCCACCCCCCCCCCCCCCCACCCCCCCCCCCCCCCACCCCCCCCCCCCCCCACCCCCCCCCCCCCCCACCCCCCCCCCCCCCCACCCCCCCCCCCCCCCACCCCCCCCCCCCCCCACCCCCCCCCCCCCCCACCCCCCCCCCCCCCCACCCCCCCCCCCCCCCACCCCCCCCCCCCCCCACCCCCCCCCCCCCCCACCCCCCCCCCCCCCCACCCCCCCCCCCCCCCACCCCCCCCCCCCCCCACCCCCCCCCCCCCCCACCCCCCCCCCCCCCCACCCCCCCCCCCCCCCACCCCCCCCCCCCCCCACCCCCCCCCCCCCCCACCCCCCCCCCCCCCCACCCCCCCCCCCCCCCACCCCCCCCCCCCCCCACCCCCCCCCCCCCCCACCCCCCCCCCCCCCCACCCCCCCCCCCCAAGATCGACTTCTCCTCCATAAATCTGTCCAAGCCCTTTTTAAAGCTATCCAGGTGAGTGGCCATCACCACCTCCTGTGGCAGCATATTCCAAACACCAATCACACGTTGCGTGAAGAAGTGTTTCCTTTGATTAGTCCTAATTCTTCCCCCCGGCATTTTCAACGAATGCCCCCTGGTTCTAGTATTGTGAGAAAGAGAGAGAAATGTCTCTCTGTCCACATTTTCTACCCCACGCATAATTTTATAGACTTCAATCATATCCCCCCTCAGACGTCTCCTCTCCAAACTAAAGAGGAAGGTGCTCCATAAGGAAGGTGCTCCAATCCTTCAATCATCCTCGTTGCCCTTCTCTGCACTTTTTCTATCTCTTCGATATCCTTTTTGAGGGAAAGCCCTAGCAACCTATAAGCTTTGGCGGCCTTTCTAGGAACCCTGCTTGTTCACCCCTTCTCTCTCCTCTGCAGAGCATGACAAGCATCGTCTGTGCAAGAGCGCTGACTACATGAATTTGCACTTTAAGGTGAAGTGGCTGTATAATGAATACGTCACTGACCTCCCTTCCTTCAAGCCCCGGGTCCCCGAATATCCTGCGTAAGTCTACGGAGGGTTCTCCGTTTTTCATTGGTGCTTTCCTTCTCCGTGCCGTGCTTTTATCCTGCCCTTCCTCCCAGGACTCCACCAGGAAAACACAGAGACCAATTACTAGTTCTGAAGTGCAGATAGCATACGGCAAGGCTGGCATTGGCATAAATAGGGCAGCTGCCATGGCCCAATAGCAGTGGCATAGCTACAAGGGGACAAGGGGTGCGTGTTGCACTGGGCACACGCCTTGGGGGGCATGAAAATTGCCCTTGACCCTTTCCCCTTGCCTTGGCCCACCAGTCCTAGCCCCGCCCCACTAGCCTGGCCCATTTTCTGCCATTGGAAAAGGTAAGTGGGGTGGGAGGTGGGGCCATGGGGGGGTGGAAAACACAGAGCGCACTCCTGCCCAGCTATGCCTCTGCCCAATAGGGTCACCCACCCCACACTGGCTTGCTAGCGTTCCACCACTGATGTTCCCAGATTCTGCCACTGCTGGTGCCAAGACCCTTTTCTTCACTTCCATCTTTTCCTGTTTTGGTCTTGCCCAGGTGGTTTGAGCCTTTTGTCATACAATGGCTGGACGAGAACGAGGAGGTTTCACGAGATTTCCTGCACGGAGCTCTGGAACGGGACAAAAAGGACGGGGTAAGCATGCAGAGCTTAAAACAATGGCTATGGCTGAAATGCAACAGAAGTTAAAAGTATGGGAACGCCTTTAGGTTCAAAGGTAGAAATGAGACAGGTGAAGAGATTGCCTCATATTTTTTTTCCTTTGTGCAGTACTCTCTCTGACCATCTGTGGTGGTGGAGCTACAGAGCAGCATAAATTATTGACAGTTTCTTAGGGCAGCATAAATTATTGACAGTTTCTTAGGGCTCTGCATTCACAAGGCCGCAGGTTCAGTCCCTGGCATATCCGTTTTAACCATCTCCAGCCTTTCCAGACCCACTTCTAACTTCCCAGTGACAACAGGGCACCCACTGAGCTGTAACCAGGCAACAGGAAATCACAAAAACATGACAAAAATAAGGAAGAACCAGAGTCATTACCTCACTGGTGGGAAGGGAGAGCTTTGTGTCACAAGCGTGTGTGGAGCATTGAAGGACCAACTTCCGGGGGGGAGGGGGAGAATGCAACAGAGCCTTTTCGTGAGTCGATAGGGGGTTATCTTGACCTACCTGGGCTGAAAAGGAACCTTGCCAATTCCTGAGTGATTTTGGCCTCATCCTGTGACTCCTCCTGGCAGGGATGTAAATAAGGGCAGGAGGAGTAACGGCCTTGCTGTCTTCACAAAGGCGTTCGTGTCAGGAGTCCTTCCACAAGGGTGCCCAAAATGGCCCATATGGAAAGGCTCATAACGCGGAAAGTGGGGTACTGCCGCCCACCTGAGAGACGTGGCCCTCTGGTTGGACAGCACTGAAATAAGGGACTCAGAGAACAGGAGCTGGGAAGACCTTTCTGTGTTCAAGATCCGAGAGAGCCCCCTCCAGAACATTTATTTCGCTATTTCGATTCATTCAACTAATTCAGACTAAGAAGTCAATTTCACTCTAGACTTGTAATACAGGATACCTCGCCTTCTGTTTTTGCAGTTCTAACCTGCATGTGCAAGATTTGTTGTATTTTGTTGTAGTGTGTTCCATTATAGCATGGATACTTTGCTTAAATTGATATTTCGACTTTTGACTCATTCAGTCTTAAGACTGATATTGACTTATAATACATGATGTAGCATTCCTCGCCTTCTGTTTTTGCAGTTCTAACCTGCATGCGCAAGATTTGTTGTATTTTGTTGTAGTGTGTTCCATTATAGCACGGATACTTTGCATAAATCGATATTTCGACTTTTGACTCATTCAGTCTTAAGACTGATATTGACTTATAATACATGATGTAGCATTCCTCGCCTTCTGTTTTTGCAGTTCTAACCTACATGCGCAAGATTTGTTGTATTTTGTTGTAGTGTGTTCCATTATAGCACGGATACTTTGCATAAATCGATATTTCGACATTTCACCCATTCAGTCTTAAGACTGATATTGACTTATAATACATGATATAGCATTCCTTGCCTTCTGTTTTTGCAGTTCTAACCTGCATGGGCAAGATTTGTTGTATTTTGTTGTAGTTGTGTTCCAAATTTCATAACACTTGGATAAACACATACATCCCGATATTTCGACATTTCACCCATTCAGTCTTAAGACTGATATTGACTTATAATACATGATATAGCATTCCTTGCCTTCTGTTTTTGCAGTTCTAACCTGCATGGGCAAGATTTGTTGTATTTTGTTGTAGTGTGTTCCATTATAGCATGGATATTTTGCATATTGCCAATATTTTGACTCCAGCTACTATTATTTGTTACCGTACATTTTGTTGCATTCCCTATAGAGTTCATGTTTGGATGTCTGTATGGTTTGTTGCGCTTGAACTCTACTATTGCAGCTATCCCTGTAGAGTTTTCAAGGCAAGAGACATTCAGAGATGTTTTGCCATTGCCTGCCTCTGTGTGGGCTGAGTCAGTCTGGAAAAACTGTGACTGACCCAAGGTGACCCAGTGGGGAATCAAACCCAGTTCTCCAGGTTAGAGTCTGCTGCTCTTAACCATACTGGTTCCTAAGCTGACAATAGTCATACCTAAAAGCAAAGTGTGTTTCTTTTAAAGAAAACAATATACCGTAAATATGCGAGTATAAGCCAACCCGAATATAAGACAAGGCACCTAATTTTACTACAAAAAACTGGGAAAACTGATTGACTCGAGTATAAGCCTAGGGTGGGAAATGCAGCAGCTACTGGTAAGTTTCAAAAATAAAAATAAAAAATAAAACCTCCAATGGAGGTTGCTTGGAAAGAACAAGCAAGCAGCTGGCAGGAAAAATGGTGGATCAGCTCAGTTAGGGACACTTTGCAGAAGAAGAATCCCTTTGAAACAAAAAAAATCATAAGAAAACCCCACTGCAAAGCAAGCAGTGGAGGGGGGAAGTACTACCTGTATAAATGCTCTGGATCTCCTCTTTATATTCATAAACCAATCAAAAATACTAGACACTATGAAATGCCAGTGGCGTAGTGGCTAAGAGCAGTGGCTAAGAGCAGGTGCACTCTGATCTGGAGGAACCGGGTTTGATTCCCAGCTCTGCCGCTTGAGTTGCGGAGGCTTATCTGGGGAATTCAGATTAGCCAGCTGGGTGACCTTGGGCTAGTCACAGCTTTTCGGAGCTCTCTCAGCCCCACCCACCTCACAGGGTGTTTGTTGTGAGGGGGGAAGGGCAAGGAGATTGTAAGCCCCTTTGAGTCTCCTGCAGAAGAGAAAGGGGGGATATAAATCCAAGCTCCTCCTCCTCCTCCTCCTCCTCCTCCTCCTCCTCCTCCTCTTCTTCTTCTTCTTCTTCTTCTTCTTCTTCTTCTTCTTCTTCTTCTTCTTCTTCTTCTTCTTCTTCTTCTTCTTCTTCTTCTTCTTCTTCCTCTTCACCTGGGACTCCATCTTGCCTTCCACTTCCTTGCAGGAGAACAGCTACCATATATACTTGAGTATAAGCTGACCTGAATATAAGCCGAGGGGGCTTTTCAGCATAAAAAATGTGCTGAAAAAGTTGGCTTATACACGAGTATATACGGTACCTAAAAATAAAGTTTTTTTTCTTTTAAAGAAAACAGTTTATGAAAGGGCAGCTTCATAAAAGAGGAAAATCTGCCCCCTGCTGGCTGGCAACAGCAGCACCTTTGTATCAGGGTGCCTTCCTCTTTTTTAAAAATATAAAATCAAGTTCTCATGGCTGAAGCGACTCAGCTTCTGTCTCGTTCCCTCCCCCCCGCCTCACCTTTGTGCCTCCCTACAGTTCCAGCAAACGTCGGAGCACGCCCTTTTCTCCTGCTCCGTGGTGGATGTCTTCTCCCAGCTCAACCAGAGCTTTGAGATCATCAAGAAGTTAGAGTGCCCCGATCCGCAGATCGTGGGCCACTACATGCGCAGGTTTGCCAAGGTAAGGTGGGATGCGGTTTGAGGCAATGCAGGCAGAAATGCGCAGAAATGCGAAAAGGTGGGAGATCACCTCTGACTTGGCTGAGATCCTGCCTCTACTGCAGAAAACCTTATGCAGTGGCATATCTGCCTAAGGACAAGGGGTACCTTTTGCCCCCGGGCGCCACTCTTCTGGTCACGTGGGGGGCGCAAAATCGGCAGGACTTCCTGCTGCCTCCAAGCACCCTCAACCCCACCCTGGATTCCCCCATCCCTTCTCCCCCCCCCTGCCGGCTGGGCTGCCAGCAGAGGTGGTTTGCAGACTCCTCTTCCGCAGAGGTGGTCTGCAGTCTTCCTCTGCAGAGTCTGGCTTGGTGGCCCAAACACCAACCCTTCTTAGGATATAACAGTGGTGGCGAACCTCTGGCACGGGTGCCAGAGCCCTCTCTGTGGGCACGTGCAAACAGAGTGCCCCCCCCCACATCTAGGATGGCCTGGGCCGCTGGGCTCAATTATTAGCATTAAACCTAAGACCTAGTTTTGGGGAAGCAGTGTAGGTAACCCTGTTAAGCGCTGTTAAACCCCACTGATTTTCATGCAAAGGACAAAAGCGCAATCCTTTACCTGGGAGTAAGCTCGGTTGCTGGCAATGGGGCTTGCTTCTGAGTAAACCCTCCTAGGGTCGTGATTCACCCGTTGGAAGAGATGCACGGTTGCTTCAAAGCAAAGCCACCGACTACCACCAAGCTTACTCCTGAGTAACGCACGCCCCGGAGCCAACCATTTTTTCTAAACTAAAACCTCAGTATTCAGGTTAAATTGCCGTGTCGGCACTTTGCGATAAATAAGTGGGGTTTGGGTTGCAGTTTGGGCACTCGGTCTCAAAAAGGTTCGCCATCACTGGTGTACGAGATCTGATAGGATCGAGCCAAACCATGTTGTTTTCCCTCACAGAAGGATCTTTGGCACCTTGGTAACTCCAGCACCCATCCAAATTAGTTGCACAAAACAGTACAAGCCGCAAGAGAAATTGTGCAAAGCGCAATTCTGCTCCACTTTCGCAGGACTGGAGAATCTGGCTTTCTCTGGAGGCTCTCTACCTCTGAAGTACCGGCCAAAGTCTAGCCAAGGACGGCTGTCACTTTCCCCTATTGGAAACAAGACGCTGGATTCAGCAGCAATTTGGCCTGATCCAGCAGGGCTCCCTTTATATTCTTATGAGAGCTGAATTCAGGAGCAATGGATGTTGAATACCAGGACAGGCCGGGTCAGGGGGTCCTTGGATCTGCTCCCTCAAGGCTGGCTCTGGGGGTTTTATGGGTGCTCTCCTGACATGCCCTTCTTTGCTTTCAGACCATTAGCAACGTTTTGCTGCAATACGCCGAGATAATCGCCAAGGATTTTGCCTCTTACTGCTCCAAAGAGAAGGAGAAAGTGGTGATGTATCCCGCTCCATTGCTGAACTCTCGTCTTTCCTGTAGCAACTTCTCTTAGCAACCAGGATTTTCTCCGTGCAGTCCGCGGGGGCGGGGGAAGTAGGGCATATCTGGCTGCCAGTTGCCAGGGTTGTGGTGATGGTGACATAATAGCGGGAGGTTTTGGCCACTTTGCCCTTTTTCCAGGGACACCAGTGTGAAACAGGAGTCTCTGGGCGTTCCCCACTTACTCATAGCCCCCTATGCCGCGCGCTACTCTCAGCGCGCGTCATTTCTGGAGCACGCCCGGGCTTCCCCATGACCCCGTGCTCTGCACAGGGTCATCAAAAGGCGCTGTTTTGAAGAGCACCAGGAATGACACATGCTGAGGGGGCGCTGTAGTGGGGAGTGCTGGGGGACCCCGCGCTACTTGGCTACAGTAGCGCGGGGCAGAAGGTAAGTGGAAAAACACTCTCTGTCTGATCCAACAGAATTCATCTTAGGTTCTTGTGCCCTGTGTGAACAGGGGGTTAGGGGGTAAGCAGCAAAAGGTGTACAGTTTAAAATATCTTTTTTAAAAAAAGATTTGCTAGAAAAACAGAACCAGAGTTTTACACAGCATCAGAAAGCTATAACCAGAAGTATTTTAAAAGTAGAAAACTGTCAGCCCTCTATACTGGCTCTGCTTGGCTCAGCTTTTGTGCGTTTTATTGTGGCTCTTATCCCAGGATGTAGAAAACATGTAGGTCTAATGTATTGTTGAAGACTTTCACAGCCGTATGCAACTGGTTCTGGTGGGTTTTCCGGGCTGTGTGGCCGTGGTCTGGTGGATCTTGTTCCTAACGTTTCGCCTGCATCTGTGGCTGGCATCTTCAGAGGTGCATCACAGAGGGAAGTCTGTTACACACAACGTGGTCTGCATCATTTCTGACATATTGTTGTTGTGCACTGATTCGTTCGGGTTCAATGCCTCTGAAGGTGCCAGCCCTAGACAGTTAGGAGCAAAAACTCCCAGGCCACTGCCATACAGCCCGGAAAACTCACAACAGCCAACGGTAGAGGTTCATAACCCAAAACTAACATTTGCATCCCCTGTAAGGCACGCTGATGGAATAATTCAGCCTGACCCCATATGAACTGTTTTGATTATCTCCTTCCTCCAGCCCTGCATCCTAATGAACAACATTCAGCAACTTCGTGTCCAGCTGGAGAAGATGTTCGAGGCCATGGGAGGGAAAGAGGTTTGTCTTCCTCGGCTATTTAACCAGGTGGCCAGGCCCGGTTTCTAAAGCGAGAGGCCCTGGGGCTGAGCCTTGTATGGCTATTTTATGGTTCAGAAAGTTCTTTTACGCAGAGCCCTTCGGGGGAAGGGCGGTATATAAGTCTGATTATAAATACATACATACATACATACATACATACATACATACATACATACATACATACACACACATACATACATACACATATATACATACATACATACATACATACATACATACATACATACACATACATACATACATACATACATACAGTAGTGGGATCCAAAAATTTTAGTAACAGGTTCCCATGGTGGTGGGATTCAAACTGTGGCGTAGCGCCAATGGGGCTGGGCAGAGCATGACGGGGGCGTGGCTGGGCATTCCAGGGGTGGGGCATTCCTGGGCGGGGCTGTGGCAAGGAAGCAGCCGCTGCGCCGGTCCTTGGGCGGGAAACGAATGCACTCAGGTGCAGGCTGCCATACACACCGGTGCACCTCCTGCTAGACTGCTTCAAGTTCTGCACACTACTGCTGAGAGGAGGGGTGTAACTAAGGCAAAAATCACGTGGCAAAATCACCAATTAGTAACCCCCCTCTCGGCACACACAAATAATTAGTAACCTACTCTCGGGAACCTGTGCGAACCTGCTGGATCCCACCTCTGCATGCATACATACATACATACATACATACATACATACATACATACATACATACATACATACATACATACATACATACATACATACATACATACATACATACATACATACATACATACATACATATGTGCATGGTGCATCTCAGGCAATGGCGTATCTGGGGGGAACATGAGGGGGCTCGAGACCCAGGCGCCACTCACCTGGTTCATATGGGGGAGGCCCTGCTCACCTGCCCTCCTCACTGCTCACCCAGCCACACCACTCACTCACCCACACCACTTGCTCACCTGCCCACCGCTCACCCTCTGGCTTGCCTCAATTTGGGTGGAGGGCACAATTTTTTTGGGGGGGTGCAGTCAGTTCTTGCCCCCAGGCACCATTTCCTGCAGGTAAGCCAGAGAATTCTGTAATAATTGAATCAGTCCCCTATTCAGAATGAAAAGAGCTAACCCAGCAGGTATGTGCCTGACAGGCACTCTGTCCAACCAGAACATTGAATCAGTGTTCACACCGCATCTCTTACTGACATTTCTATATCCTCCAATCCCACTGCTATCTGCTAGGGAGCTTGCTTTTCTCCTCAAAACTTCCAGTCTACCATTTAAAAAAAAGCAGCTCACCACACAGAAGGAGGTGAGGGAAAAAAATTAATCTCTTTTCTCGTGTCAATAGAAAGTGATTATGCAGCAGATCTCCCATTCAGGTATAAACGAAGGGTAATATTTTAGTTCCGCAAAAGTGGAGCACCTATTGAGCTTCCAGGCATGGAAGGGAGAGATGAAGGCCACCCTCCTTTTCCTACTACCCAAGAAAGGTCATTTGCTTTCCTTTTAATGACTGTTTTGCTTTCTGTCCATTCAGCTGGACACAGAGGCCAGCGACATCCTCAAAGAGCTGCAGGTGAAACTGAACAACGTCTTGGATGAGCTGAGCCGGGTGTTTGCCACCAGGTATGGTTAAGAGGAAGTGTGAACTGGAGGGGGGGCTTTTACAAGGGGCGTAATGACCATTGGGCAAGGTGGGCAGCTGCCCAGGGCATCACCTTGTGGGGGCCCCAAAAAATGCAGGGTTCGTTTTTGGGTATTTTTAGTGGTTTTCAGTTTTTGGACTGCAGGGGGCGCAGTTTTTAGGCGAGCGGCACCAAAATTTCAGCGTATCATCAGGAGACTGTCCTTATGCTACTCCCCAAGTTTGGTGCAGTTTGGTTTAGGGAGGCCAAAGTTATGGACCCTCCCCTCAAAGGGCTACCCTTCGTGGTGGGGTGGCCGCCCATGGGGGAGGGCATCCAACTCAGGTTTTGCCCAGGGTTCCAGTTTGCCTCGTTACACCCCTGGCTTTTACATTAGTAATATGACAGCCAGAGTGGAACAGCGGTCTAGGATCTGGGAAACAGAGGCTCAAATCCCCACTCATGGCTTGGAAGCTTTCTGGGTGACCTTGAGCTACTCCCACACTCTCAACTGTGACCCTGACTAGTATTTGGATGGGAGTAGGGTTGGAGATTCGGCCAGTCCAAATCCGAATTTTTACCGAATCTGCACTGATTCGGACGGATTCGGACGAGGAGGGGCCGAATCTGAACTGTCCGAATCCTAACAGATCCGAATCCATGGGATTCGGATCACCAGCCGAATTGCGTTTTTTATTTTTTGGGGTTTCACGTTTCAGGCCTGCAGGGGGCGCATTTTTTAAACATATCAGCACCAAAATTTCAGGGGTATCATCAAGGAGACTGTCCTTATGATACCTTCAGAAGTTTGGTGAGGTTTGGTTTAGGGGGGCCAAAGTTATGGACCCCCAAAAGGGGTGTCCCTATCTCCCCATTCTTTCCAATGGGAACTAAGGAGATGAGGGCTACCCTTTTGAGGGTCCATAACTGGCTGAACTCAGCTGCACCAAAGTTGGAGGGTATCATCAGGACAGTCTCCTGATGATCCCCTAATATGTGTTACCGACTCCCTATCTACAAATGCACCCCCTGCAGGGGCACCCCCAGAAATTTGCACAAGATTCTTTTGTTCTGCAGTGACTTAGCTGCATTGCTGTCAATAGGGAAATTCTGATAGAGGGCTGTGGAGTGCACATTTTTCATAGGTAAACCCACAAAACTTTCAGGGTATCTTCCAGGAGAGAGTCTCTGGATGACACCATCCAGGTTTGGGGAAACTTTTAGCTTCAGGGGGGGCAGTGGGGAGATGGACCCTACCGCTTTTTTGGGTCCCCTTAGAATTAAACCCCCTGAAGGCAAAGAATTCCCCAAACGCTGCATGGTGTCATCCAGAAGACTCTCCTGATGATACCCTGAAAGTTTTGTGACCATACCTTCAGAAATGTGCACCTCACAGCCCTCTACCCAAAATTCCCCATTGACAGCAATACAGCTAAGTCACCTGCAGAACAAAGAATCTTGAGCAAATTTCTGGGGGTACCTGCAGGGGACGCATTTTGAGGAGATGTATCGGCACGCAAATTATCAGAGGTATCATCGGGAAATGACTGTCCCGATGTTTGCCCACCAAGTTTGGTGCAGTTTGGTTCAGGTATGGACTACCTCGAAAGGGGTGCAACTATCCCCATTGTTTCCAGTGGTAGCTGATAGGGGATGAGGGGCTACACCTTTGAGAGTCCACTTAACTTTGGCTCCCCTGAACCAAACTGCACCAGAAGCTTTCAGAGTATCATCCAGGACGCCAGTCTCCTGATGATACCCTGAAGCTTTAGTGTCACTAGCACAAAATGCTGGAACATTTCGAACGTGTTTCACCGCTCACTCCACTTCCAGCTTGAGGCTTCATGTGCAGGAGCAGTGAAACATGAAAACCCGGAATTTTTTTAAAAATACTAGTGGCACCAAATTTCAGGGTATCATCAGGGAGACTGTCACTGATGACACCCCCCCAAGAAAAGTTTAAGTGCAGTTTGGTTCAGGGGGGGGCAAAGTTATGGACCCTCAAAGGGGGGCCTCTATCCCCATTGTTTCCAATGAGGAGCTAAGGAGATGGTGGCTACCATTTTGAGGGTCCATAACTTTGGCCCCCTAAACCGAAACTGCACCAAGCTTTGGGGGTGTCATTAGGACAATCTCCCTGATAATACCCTGATATTTTGGTGCTGATATGTCCTAAAGAATGCGCCCCTGCAGACACCCCCAAAAATTGCCCAAGATTCTTTTTTTCTGCAGTGACTTCTGCCATTGCTGTCAATGGGAATTTCTGGTGGAGGGCTGTGGGGTGCACATTTATCAAGGTACAGTCACAAAATGTTCAGGAGTATCTTCAGGAGAGTCTTTGGATGACACCATCCAGGTTTGAGGAGCTTTGTTTATGGGGGGGCAGTGGGAGATGGACCCTACCCACATAACATTGAACCCCTTGAAGCAACGGTCACCAAACCTGGATGAGATTGTCATGAGAGAGACTCTCCTGAAGACACCCTGAAAGTTTTGTGGAGTTTACCATGAGAAATGTCAGCAACTCCACAGCCCTCCCTACAAGAAATTTCCCATTGTGGCCTTGCAATGGAAACCAGCCAACCACTACAGAGGCATACAGAATCTAGGGGAAATTGTTTGGGTGACTACATGAGGAGTGCAGTTTTAGAGCTACTGTCACCAGAACTTTCAGGGTATCATACAAAGTACTGTCCCTATGATACTCCACAAGTTTAGAGTGAGAAGTTTGGTTCAAGGGGTCCAAAGTTATGGACGCTTCAAAAGTGTAGCCCCCATTTCCTGTTAGCTTCCATTGGAAAACAATGGGGGGATGGAACTTGACACCTTTTGAGGGTCAATAACCTTGCCCCCCCTGAACCAAACTGCACCAAACTTGGGGAGAATCATCAGGACAGTCTCCAGATGATATCCTGAAAGTTTAGTGCTGCTAGCTTTAAAATTGCACCCCCTGCAGGCCAAAACGTGTAAAAACACCAAAAATTTCAAAAAAATAATAAAACGGACCCGAATTTTTCGGATTTACCCGAATTTTCGGGCATATCCAAATCGGCTATGATTCGGATTCGGGCATACAAATCATTTTATGCCCCAAAATACCCAAATCCGAATTTTACCGAATTTTTTTAGTATTGACCAACCCTAGATGGGAGACCCCCCCCCCCAGGAATTCCAGCGGCGTGACCAGAAGCAGGCAAAGGGCAAACCACCTCTCAATGTCTCTTGCCTTGAAAACCCTACGGGGTCTCCATAAGTGAGCTGCGACTTGACGGCAAAAGCAAAATGTTGGTGAGAGCGGGAAATGCTTCTTGGGGCCACGGGTCACACACTGAAGACGGAGGATCAATATAGTCAATAAATGCATTTATATATATTATTATCATTGTCCAGTTACTGAATCCAATGATTGTACATCCAGATTTTTTTGAAAAACAAGTAAAATATTTTTTCAACAACAGAAGTTCATTTTTGAGATATATAATCCATATCTTCAATATGGACGCCAAGTGATTTATGTGGAACGCTGTAATTTTATGTTTTAATGATGTTAACTATATTCATTTTTATTGCTATTGCTGTTTATGTAACACTTTTGTTGTTCACCGCCCAGAGCCCTCAGGGTATGGAGCGGTATATAAACATGATAATTAATAAACAAACAAACAAGCAAACAAATAAACAAACAAATAATAAATATCTACTGAACGAAAATAGTTCATTTTTTCAATATCTTTTAGGATGATTATATTCCATATAGAAAGTACTTCCCAAACGACTTGTGCGCTTTTAAGTACGTTTTCACTGTAGTCTTCGTTTGGGAAGTACTTTCTATATGGAATATAATCATCCTAAAAGATATTGAAAAAATGAACTATTTTCGTTCAGTAGATATTGAAGATATGGATCATATATCTCAAAAATGAACTTCTGTTGTTGAAAAAATATTTTACTTGTTTTTCAAAAAACTGGATGTACAATCATTGGATTCAGTAACTGGACAATTATTATATATATATATATATATATATATATAAATACATTTATTGAATATATTGATCCTCCGTCTTCTGTCTTGTTCCTCTACTGACATACATAACTTATTATACATTAAAACATTAAACGTTGGGGAAAAAACCCAATATCCATTTCCATCTTTGATGACAACTAATTGAGTATCCAATCCAATCCAAAAAACCTTTATTAGGCATAAACATTGAGTATCCTTAACGGACCCCAACACAGCCTGGAATTCTATCCCACCCTGTCCCATCGTCAATCGATTCACTGGCCACGTGGGAAAGGAGTGCAGAGAGAAGATCCGGGCCAGCAAGATGGAATGGACCCATGGCTGCCTCAGCCAAATGCCTGATGGAATATCTGCATCTTGCAGGCCCTGCGGAACTGGCTAGGATCCCACAGGGCCCTGGGGGCAGATGGTGGCAGATGACAGAGAATTCCATCAGGCTGGAACCAGGGCCGAAAAAACCGTGATTCCAGTTAACCAGCGGTGTACCGGGCCTAAATGGCGCCCAAGAGCATGACCGCCTTTCCGCCCCCCGCCCCGCCCCCCGGGGCCCCGCCCCCAACTTATGGGAGCCAGCATGGAGGCCTGGGGAGGGCGGTGCCCCACTGCGGTGCCCCACTCCCTGCAGAGCCCCCCCACACACAGCCTCCCTGCAGGTCAGCTCCTGCCCTTCCCAAGGCATGCAGGGAGGGCAGAAGCCAGCCTGCAAGGAGGGCAGGGTGCTGCCACCGCACACTGTAAAGCTGCCGCTGGCCCCATAGCTTCACTGCAGGCCCAGCTCACGCTCCTCAGAAGCCTACAGGGAGAGGCCAGAGGAGGGAAGGGGAGTCAGAGTCAGGGCTTGGCGGCATGCCCCCAGGGACATGGGATGCCCCATATCCCCACTAGTGGTATGCCACTGCAGTTGAGGCTATCCAAATGGGGCCAGGGACCACCTGGAGGTTACATCTAGAGGAACAAAGTGCCCTCTGTTGGCAGTATGGGGACATGCCGTCCTATAAAAGACCAAAGGGCTTATCTAGCCTGGCAAGGCAAAAAAGTGAAGGGGGTGAGCCATCAGGGAATGAAGGTCCTTTGCTAGCAATCAAAGCAGAATTTATATGCAGGGGCTATCCGTCTCTTCATATTGGAAACAAACAAACAGGGAAGAGGTGTTTCACCATACCTTACTGACTGACCACTGTGGAAACAGGGTGCTGAACTCAACAGACCTTCTTCCCATGACCCTGTTCTTATGGAGGGTGACCCTGTCAACAGCTATTAACGAGGAGTGCTTAATAGAACCTCCATGCGCATGACCAGTCTACCTCTGAACCCCAGCTACATCTCCCAGAATCCCCTGGTGCCCGCCTCTGTCCGAGAGGCAGGAAAGTGGACCAATAGCAATCAAGAACTGCTCATTTGAAAACCCCATATATACTGGAACTGAAGGCAAGAACCCTCAGTTCCAGCACCCTGTAGTTAGGACGACCCAATTCAATAAAGTTTGTTCCTTTTCTATTAAAGTCATTTTTGTTGGAGTGTGTTCAGCCTTACAGCCACTGGGGACAAACATTAAGGGTTGCTGCCTCAACACCTTTGCAAGCCATCTAGAGACGCTAGTGTGAGGCAAGGTATAAATATGAAAAAATAACTAAACCAACCCCTTCCTTGTGAGTTTCCTATAGCATCGGACTGGGCATGGGATTCTGGATTGGAGATATTTTCTTGGTCTGTTCCAGTCAAGATATTCTTACATTCTGGACCTGTCAAGAACTCCTGTACGCAATGGCATAGCGCCCAAGAGGCGGGGGGCATCTCGCTCCGGGCACACGCCAGTACATGGGTGGGCTGGGGGTGTGGCAAGGGTGTGGATGGGGCAGGGGCAGGGGCACAGGCCACACATGTGCCCCGGCCACAGTTCCCCCTCACTACGGCTCAGCCTGTACGCACCCCTGGAAAAAATGTGACAAGGCCTCTCATTTCTCCTCCTTCCCTAGTTTTCAGCCACATATTGAGGAATGCGTGAAGCAGATGGGCGATATTCTGAGTCAAGTAAAGGGCACCGGGAATGTCCCTGCCAGCGCCTGCAGCAGTGTGGCCCAGGATGCTGACAACGTCTTGCAACCCATCATGGATTTCTTGGACAGCAAGTGAGTGAACCTGAACGAGGCTAGAGTGTTATGGGTTTCTGTGGTGTAGTAGTGAAGAGCAGTGGACTCCGATCGGGAGAACCGGGTTCAATTCCCTGCTTCTCCACATGAGCGACGGACACTAATCTGGCGAACTGGATTTGTTTCCCTGCTCTCCTACACATGACGCCTGTTGGGTGACCTTGGACTAGTGGCAGATTGATCAGAACCATCTCAGCCCCACCTACCTCACAAGGGAAGGAGTTTGTAAGCTGCTTTGAGACTCCTTACAGGAGAGGAAGGTGGCGTATAAATCCCTCATCAGCTGGGAGGCACCATCAGCTGGGAGGCAGCTGCCGATGGCCTATTTTTGAAGGTCACATGGATGGGATTCAAACATCCAAACAGGCTGTGGGTTAATTAGCTGCCCGATTGCCCTGGGCAAACAGGAAGTGATCCAAACTGGCAGGTGTTTCAGCATCCTTATTCCTTTCCTACACAAGATCCAACTGACCCTTGTCAAGTAGCTGGAAATAGAAGAGAGAATTAGGCATTAGCAGAATCCTAAGTAGGACATTTTTTTTACAGCTTATTTTTCACAATCAGCTGCAGGCAGGATTAAAATAAGGGCTCTGCCCAGTGCTTCATAGGCTACCTTTCCCACATCCAAGGTCAATGGCGTAACTACAAGGGGACTGGGGGGTGCACGTTGCACCGGGCTCACGCCTGAGGGGGCAGCAAAAATTTTAGATTTGTTTTTTGTATTTTTTAGTGTTTTTCAGTTTGTGGCCTGCAGGGGGCACAGTTTTTAGAAACTCCAGAACACCAAGAATTTCAGGGAGTTTTCAAGGGGACTCTCCTGACACTTGCTACTCAAGTTAGGTGAGGTTTGGTTCAGGGGGTCCAAAGCTATGGACTTCCACAGGGGGTTCCCCCATCCCCCATTGTTTCCAATGGGAGCTAATAGGAGATGGGGGCTACACCTTTTAAAGTCCATAACTTTGGATCCCCGGAACCAAACTTCACCAAATCTGGCTGGTATCATCAAGATAGACTCCTAAAGATACTGTGAAATTTGTATGCTGCTAGCCTAAAACTGTGCCCCTATGGGCCGAAAACATGAAAAACCAGCAAATGAGCTTATCGCGAGGAGGCAACAAAACTCAAATTTTGCACTGGGCTCCATTTTCCCTAGCTATGCCTCTGTCCAAGGTACTGAAGGTCTACTTGGAACTAAGTCTCGTGCAGAAAAAAGTTCTCTGTACCATTTCCTGTGCCCATAATGCCTTTCTCCCTCCCTCCAGCCTGACTCTCTTTGCCAAGATCTGCGAGAAGACAGTCTTGAAACGAGTCCTGAAGGAGCTTTGGAAACTGGTCATGAACACCATGGAGAAGACCATTGTGCTCCCTCCCCTCACTGACCAGACGGTGAGTCCTTCTCAAAGGGTAGGCCATTAGACCTAGCAGGGAGGGCTGTCCCTCCCCTTGGCCCTTCTCGATCAGCGTCCCAAAACTCGGACAGTGTGGAAATCCTTCCAGGTTTCATACATGCTGCGAGTGCAGACTTGGCTGTAGAAATCAGTGCACTGAACATCAAGAAGGCTGCAGCCCCTGAGTTCTCACTTCCTGGTTTCCGAGTTCCAACCAGTTGCCCAATCTCATTCCCAAAGCAGAACTAAGTCTCGGCCGCATTTTCCTTGCGGGCTGAGGAAGCGGATGGCCACTGGCATAATTTATGCCGGTGGAGCCTCGGGACCTCTCACATGGTCCCGTGCGGGCGGTCCTGAATCCGCCGCAGGCATGAGGACAAGCTCGACATGGAGCCGCCCGCCCGGTTTGTTTTAGCCTTTCACCTACCTTTTCTCCTCTGCGAGAAGCTTCTGGCCCATAGGAGGAAGGACCGCTTCCGCGCTGCCCTCCGATCCCCGGGGGTCAGAGGGCAGCATGGGCGTGTCCTTCCCGCCTTCCGGAGCTTCGCCCGGGAGAAAAAAATGGAAGTAAAGCTCGGTAACAAAACAAACTGGAAGCTTCTAAATGCGGCGCCATCGGATGCCATCGTACCCAGTTTAATGCACCGCACGGCACCCGGTGGGAAACGCCACTTTCCAAGAAAGCAGTGTTTTCTGCGGTTTTGGGGAAGCTTGATGGTGTCGGCTATCTTTCTGCAGCAGTGGCAGCTGCATCGCGAACAATTCGCTACGAGCGGACAGTGTTTTGACGCCTGAGGCGCTGTTGTTGGCCTGTGCGGAAACAGCCTCTGTTGCTCCACTGTTTAATTTTCAAATATTTCTCATGTGCCTCCATGCACATCATGAGCCGTTCCTTCATATCTTCCCCACTCTCTCCCTCACCAATGTATGCTGGGATAGGGACATGACAGGGCAAAAAATCTTGATGTCGTTGTGGGTAATTCTCTCTGGTAAGAGCTGCTTTTTCATTACAGCAGAGTGCACAGAGGCAAATCAGAGCGGAGCTTACCCAGGCATGCATGTGTGTGCTGGCAAAAAACAAAGCTCGGAGCCAATTCATGGTTTCGAACTCATGGGAGTCTTTGTTAGTGAACTCCATTATGGATAGAAAAGTGGAGAGAGAGGTTCTCTATTCGAATCTAACAAGTTGGATGCCAATGGATGCTGTCTGCATCTCTCTGCACGAAGGAAGGAAGGAAGGAAGGAAGGAAGGAAGGAAGGAAGGAAGGAAGGAAGGAAGGAAGGAAGGAAGGAAGGAAGGAAGGAAGGAAGGAAGGAAGGAAGGAAGGAAGGAAGGAAGGAAGGAAGGAAGGAAGGAAGGAAGGAAGGAAGGAAGGAAGGAAGGAAGGAAGGAAGGAAGGAAGGAAGGAAGGAAGGATCCCTGAGAGCAGCAATCTACACTTCAAAGGGATTGTGTCAAGTAGAGAACAGGCACCCCATGTCTTGACTCCTCTATCTGTCTGACCCACTGATCAGTTCCCCTCGGTCACTGAGGAGACAGTGCAAAGTCCTTCACTTCCAACAGCCATGGTATAGGATGGCTGCTCTGAGATTCTTCTTCTGTCAAACCCAAGGATTGCCATAGGCACATCGTTGGAACATTTTGCCCACAGCCGACAGGAATCTCAATGCAATCACGTTTGACTGCGGGAAGAGAGCACCCTTGCAGTGCTTTATTAGTGCACTCAAGTGCATCGGTGGGGTAGAGGAGGAAGGAAAGAAGCAAGCAAAATCAAAACTGCCACAGTCTGGGCCTGCTCATATTTTGCAATTGGTTTTAGAATCCCCTCCCAGTTCAACTGGAACGAATGAGTAGCAAATAAAACCACAGGGAGCATTTCCATAGTGATCGCTGAATGGGACGGGAGGGAAACACATGTATCCCTAAAGTCTTCGCTTTCATTTTAATTCTGGCAAGAAAGCGTCTTCTTTTGAATGGGAAGCTTTGGCCCCTTCCTTTGCATAAGCATATAATGTCGTTTTCAAACGCCAAACCGCTTTCACAGCGGTTTTGCAAGTGGATTTTTTGCTATTCCTTTAGCTTCAAAGAGCATTGAAAGCAGTTTGAAAGTGCATTATTCTGCATGTGCGGAAGGAGCCTTTGTTTGAAAGTGAGCATATGACATTTTGACATCCAGCGAATTTACTGATAAGGTCTTTCATGTCAAGGGATGGGGCTTTATTGCCTCCATTCTATAGAATGTGGAGGAAAATTATGTGCAGATATATATTTGAGCAACTATGCTCAGTTTGCCTAATGCCATGGTGGCGAACCTTTGGCACTCCAGATGTTATGGACTACAATTCCCATCAGCCCCTGCCAGCATGGCCATATTGATGGCAATGCTGGCAGGGGCTGGAAATGGGAAGTATAGTCTATAACTATCTGGAGATATAAGGTTCGCCTAACTAATAATGGGTACAGGAGATAGCTTTTCTCGGGGTGGAGTGAAAGCTAACTTGGTGCAAGTTTTCCGTTCTATGTTTTGAGAACAGCCTTTCTTATTTATCTCACTGCATGCCAAAGTCCACCAGCTCTGTAGGTCAGGGGTCTGCAACCTGTGGCTCTCCAGATGTTCGTGGACTACAATTCCCATCAGCCCCTGCTGTAGGTGAACCCCTGCAATCTCCAGAACGGTTCCACACCACGCACGCCCCCAATTCAAAGAATGGGTTCAATTCTATATAGTTTGGTACAGTTGTTCTCTCAAGCATTTCTTTGGGGAAAGAGATAAAGGTGGATTCCACACAGCTTAAACATAATGTCTTTAGGACATTATAGAAAGTGTTTTGGGAAAGAACTTCTCACAGCTCTCTTCCCCAAAATGACTTCAGCCCGTTTTATTTCTGCCAACCCGGGTTTTTCAAAAATCACTAAACTAGCGCCCCCCCCCCCCCCCGGGTTATAAGATGTTTCCTACTTGCTGAACAAACACAAGCAGGCTGGAAACACTTTATTTCTTCCCGCCCAAACCTCTTCCTTTTACTTTTGAAGCTCTGGCCTGCCATTTTGTGCGCTGAAGCAGATTCTCTGTGAGGATTCCCCATGGGGGTTTCCTCCGGCTGCAATTCATCCCTGCGCGATTTCGCTGCAAAAATTAGATGGATAAAGTTTGTTTTGCGCAGCAATCCCATGCATGTGTAGTATTTCCATTTTTTTTGTTTTGAGGGGGATGTCTGCAAAGCTACAATAACACAAATATGTGCACGTTGTAGCTTCTCTAATCGTGTCACTGTAGCTTCACAGACATCCTCCTTAAAACAAAAGGGAAAAGGGAAAAAATGACACGTGCGTGGGATTACTAGGCAAAACAAACTTTATTCGTCTCCTTTTTACACCAACATCGCACACAGATGAGCTGCAAGCGGAGAAAACCTCCGCGGCACGCAAAATGGCGGGCGCAACTGTGAAACTGACGAGAGTTCTGTGCAGTTGGTGGGAGAAAAGATACAATTTTGGCTGGCAACACTTGTGTTCTCTCATGCTGTGGGAACACAAAAGGCCAAAGTGGATCTTTTAAAAACATCCTAAAGACATATTTAGGCTGTGCGGAATCTACCACATCTGCATCTGAGGCCTTGTTCCAAGAAAACAGGAAATGAACATAATTAATTGCAGACTTCCTGCCACGAGATGCGATTGTAGGCTGTTAGCATCTGCATCTTTAAAAGGGTATTGGAGGAGAAGAGTGGCTCTTAGCTGTGATAGGTAAATGGAGCCTTCATGTTCAGTGGCAGCGTACTTCTCAATTCCAGCCTTGTTTTTAGGTCTTCCGGGGGCATCTGGTTAGCTACTGTGGGGAGCAAAGTGCCAGGCTAGCTAGATCTTGGTGATTGGGTTAGGATCTTTGTATGAGAAGCCAACCTGTTTCTGAACTGTTATCATTTCAGGTTGTAGGTGAGGCCCCTACCGTTTCTGCATTCAAATAATCTTTGCACATATGAAACTAGCAAGTCAAGAGAACAGGTTTCTAGCTTAGCTTTCTATGTGCAGAGAATTTATTTGAGTTGAGGAAAGGACAGCCATGTATTTATTGCGCTGATTCGTGATGTACATAATTTTGTTGGAAACCACCCCAAGCTTGAGAGGGGAGGGGTGTGACAGAAGTTTAATAAACAAATAAATAAATAAGGCTCCACCTTCTTCCTGAAGTGGAACAGTCCAGATACTGGTTGACCTGCTCATAGGTTCAAGAAAGACTTCTCCGGAAGCTTCCGAGACAGGCCTGTAATAGCTCTCCTCTTGACAGAGATCCATTGATGACAGTGGGCCTTTCCCCACTTACCTTAAGCCCCGCGCTACTCCCCTCAAGTAGCGCGGGGTCCCCCAGCACTCCCCACGACAGGGGCTATCGCACCCCCTCAGTGCACGGCATCCCTGGCGCTCTTTTAAATTGCGCCTTGTGATGACCCCACGCAGAGCACGGGGTCGTGGGGACGCCCGGGTGCGCGGCATAGGGGGGATTAAGGTAAGTGGGGAAAGGCTCAGTATTTTAGGGTTCAAGCGTCTGCGGCACTTTCCTTATCTCATGGGCATAGTTTGTGGGACTGGTTTTGCTCTCTACAAGTAATAAAGCTGTGTACAGACAATCCCAGATGTGGCAGAGCAATAGGGTGGCACATCTTTCTCTGAGCCTTAGGAACACCTGGTGTGAAAAGTCTTTGCTCCCACGCTTTCTGCAGGATTCTCAGTTTTGAAATAGGTTGCTATCTTGCTTCTCTTCAGCAAGTCAACTTATATAGTTTGATCTCTGGAGTCACTATAGACCCCAATACTACCCCTGGATAGTTGGTCAGGTGCAGAGCAGGCAATCAAGTCATATACCAATACACCTTGGATGAAAGCCATCTGTTACTTAATTAGAATCAGTTTGATCCCTGTGCCTGGTTAATTGTTTCCTTCAAGCTTAAGGAGAGATAAATCTCTCAGTTTGGGAAACTGACCTGGGGGGGGCGGGTATTGTCGAAGGCTTTCACGGCTGGATTCAACTGGTTCTGGTGGGTTTTCCAGGCTGTGTGGCCATGGTCTGGTGGATCTTAAGAATCTTGTTCCTAACATTTCACCTGCAAAGTCTGTTGACAGACTTCCAGTGGTGGGATCCAAAAATTTAAGTAACAGGTTCCCATGGTGGTGGGATTCAAACAGTGGTGTAGCGCCAATGGGGCTGGGTGGGGCATGACGAGGGCGTGGCCAGGCATTCCGGGGGCGGGGCATTAATAATTTCTCTGTTACTGTAAAAAACTCTTACTGTAAAAAAAAAAGTTCCTAATTTCCAGCTGGTATCTTTCTGTCCATAATTTAAACTCATCATAGCAAGTCCTGTCGTCTACTGCCAACAGAAACAACTACTTCTCCTCTAATTGACTGCCTGTCAAATACTTAATACTTTCAAATACTTAATTTTGTTTCTAGAAATCAAAAGGATACTTTCCTTAAACAAGGAACTTTACCATATTACTAAAACATGTTTTTAAAACAGCCCAACAGGGAGAATTATCCCATTTTCTACCTTCGCTAACCAGCAAATAATTAGTAACTCACTCCTGGGAACTGGTGAGAACCTGCTGGATCCCACCTCTGCAGACTTCCCTTTGTGAGTGTCTGACGATGCCAGCCGCAGATGCAGGTGAAACGTTAGGAACAAGATCCACCAGACCACGCCAACACAGCCCGAAACCCACCAGAACCAGTTGACCTTGGGGGTTTTGCGTGAGGGTTGGAAATGGCAGTAGGAGTCAGTGAATGTGGTTTACATGCCACTATTTATCCACCCCTTTCGATTCCTCAAGGATCTTTGCCTTGTGGTGGGATGGGGAGGCTGTCAACCTTTTCTACTTTCTCAATCTCCTCTCCCAATTTAGGTCGATTCTGCACTTGCGTTATCGACCTAAGTTCGAGCTGCGTTCGACCTAAGTGCTCCGCACGACCACTGGGATCGACGAGGTTTTGTACCAGCTTCGCCCCGTGTAACGGTCAAATTTCCGACTCCAGCTGGGAACTACTGGTTTTCCAGGGAACCATGCTCGAACTCAGCTCGATTCCAGTAAAGTGCGGAATCTCTGGTGCCAGGAGTTCCCCATTCAGCCAATCACAGCTGAGGGTTTCAGGCATGCGTACAGCTGGCCAATCAAAAAACGCCACCTTCGTCCCTCCATTCCTGTGGCAGTTTTTTTATAACGTGTGTGGGGATAGATGGAACATGGCCGTAGAACAGTAGCCAATCGGAACGGAGTGGCGAAGAGGCACAGGATGATTCCGCCCTCCGAGCTGGGATCAAGCTGGTTGCAGTGGGGAACAACAATGGCTTCGACCTAGGTCAGTACCCTTCTCAGGGAACTGGGTCGAACCTATTTTACTCATGTGCAGAATCGCCCTTAGTTCCCATCATTTGCTCTGCATTGAAGTTTCCTTTACAAATACTAACTGCACTTCTGATACACTTTTCTAGAGCTCTTTTGTTGAGTTTTTTAGAACTGTTGTGTTGAAACAAACCTACTGCATGGTAGTAACGGCTCGCTGGCAAGCTAACTTGCTTGCAGATAGCTCAAATCTACAGTGTCGCAAGGGCGTGTGATTTCAAGAATGAAGGTTTGAGCGGTGTAGCAAAAATATCTAATGTGTTTCTAAAGAGCTCCTTTTCTTGGGGGATGTTGGATATTCTATGATCCCACAGCCTTCAGTTTTACCTTCGAATTTAGCCATTCGGAGTTTCTTTCCTTTCAAAAATGGAAATAAGTTTGGAAATATGATGGCCGAGATTAACTGTGCAGCCGTATTCCTTGTGATGAGAAGGGTGGGGCTTCAGAAGAATGAAGCAGAACTAAGAATATCCACTTAGGGACTTCTGAAAGTTATTGTGAGGCCTGTGTACTTGTATGTGTGTGTGTGTGTGTGTGTGTCAAGGATGTTGTCTTTGCTTGTGCTGTACAGGAAGCTGTTTTGTGTGGAGATGCTGCCCAATCTCTCACCTCCACCCTGCAACATGGAACACCCCATATTGTTTTCCCTGGTGCAAAATAAACCCCGCAAACCTACTTGTTCCATGCCGTTTCTCTTTCTTCCCGCCGAATGCTTGCCTTCTAATGTTCTCCACATTGAGAGTAACTTGCATAGCAATGGCACAAGAGAAATGAGTGAAGGAGGGAGGGAAAAGGAGAAAACGAAAAGACTCCACTTGCAACCCCCCCCCCGCAAAAATGAGCTTTCTTATCTGTGTGGTTGTGGGTCAGGAGGGACTGTGGTGCATGTGGGGAGGGTCAGTACGGGGATGGAGTGGGTGCAGGGCCTTGAAGGTTGTGGCTCACTCACGTGACCATTATTTTTTCCAATTGCTCCGCACCCCTCACCCTGGCAGATGATTGTAAGTACGGTGGCTCACCCTGTCTGTCTTGTCTGTCTCTTTCTCTCTTCCTGTCCGTGTGCCTTGCGTACAGTTACCCACCTCCCTTTCCAGAAAAAAAAGAAAAAAAAGAACTTGAGCTGGTATTTTTTGTCCTTTTCTGTTGTGGCTGCCTGCCCTCTCCACTGTGCCTTTCTTCCTCGCTCCTATCTCCCCTGCCCCAGAATCCTTTGCCTCTTCTTGTTCCATGACATCCCTGCCATTGCTGAGCTACTTCGCGCCAGCTATTATGTCTTGGTGGAAAGTTTGCTGCCCACGCCACCCCATCCGGTTTCTACGCCTGGGTTGCTTTCTTGGAAGGGAGGGTGTTTCGGGGTGGGAGGGAGTTCCCATAGTTGAAAGCAACTTGGAGTGGGGAAAAGTTTCATAGAGGGACCCCTAGCTCAGAATCCACTTCTAATTTCAGTGCTTGTAGCTGTGCAGGTCTACTCTTGAGGGGTGGCTAGCATAGGGTAGGTGTACTTTGAGATCAATCCATCCCCTCACCCATGGACTCCAGCCCCCCATCTATCAAGTTCAGGGGTCCCCAATGTGGAGCCTGCCAACACCTTTCCTGGTGGGCGGGGCTTCTGATTGACCAGGCAGATTAGAAGGGATCCTGTTTAAAAGTTTCTGCCTAAAATGTTAAAAGTGTAGTTAATAATAAAGTAAGGTGACCAGATGGTCACCTTTGTGAACCAGGAGGGGGTAGGCGGCCGCGCACACACGCACAGTTGCAGGAGTGCACTGCCTTCTGGGGTACTGCCATTTCCCGCCCTGTCACAGGGCAGGAAACGGCAGCGCCCCAAAAGGCTGTGCTCCTGCGGCCGCGCGCGCAGGAGGCTGCCGCACTGCCTTGCGCCCCAGAAGGCAGTGCGGCAGCCTCCCAAAAATGGGGACAATGGAACTAACCCACGGGATGCGGGACAAATTGTGTGAAGGCGGGACTGTCCCGCCAAAAGCGGGACGTCTGGTCGGCCTATAATAAAGTTATGCATAACCTTGCTCCTGTGGCAGCCATTTTGAGGTGGCGGCCGGCCCCCTTTGACAGAATTCCATGCCATGGCAGCATTGGTGCTTGAACCCTGGTCTCCAAGATTTGAACGTGACGTTGCTACCCCACACTGGTTCACAGGTTCAGTTTCTCTGCGGTGCTCCAGATTATAATGTGACAACCAGTAAATCCTGTGGCCGTTATGGGGTGCAGGGACATAGACTGAAGCACAGAGCTGTTACAATTCTCATTGCGTACCCCTTAGCTGATTACCCACTTCCAGCGTTCCCCAGCCTCACCCTGCTTGGCGTGAAAAGTCATGCCATAAGTTCTCTTGCTTACCCCGTGGAAAGCAAGAAGCGCACGCAGGGCAAGAGGAAGCGTGTCAGGACAAGATTTCTTGCCTCAACACGTCTCCTCTCTCCATGCACCACAAACAGGAAGTGCGTCAGGAGAATATTTCTTGCCCCAACAGGTCTCTTCTCTCCATGCACCATAAACAGGAAGTGCGTCAGGGCAAGATTTCTTGCCCCAAAACGTCTCCTCTCTTGGTGCACCACAAACAGGAAGTACATCAGGACAAGATTTCTTGCCCCAACAGGTCTCCTCTCTCAGTGCACCACAAACAGGAAGTACATCAGGACAAGATTTCTTGCCCCAACACGTCTCCTCTCTCGGTGCGCCACAAACAGGAAGTACGTCAGGACAAGATTTCTTGCCCCAACACGTCTCCTCTCTCGGTGCACCACAGACAGGAAGTGCGTCAGGACAAGATTTCTTGCCCCAACACGTCTCCTCTCTCCGTGCACCACAGACAGGAAGTGCGTCAGGATAAGATTTCTTGCCCCAACACGTCTCCTCTCTCTGTGCACCATAAACAGGAAGTGCGTCAGGGCAAGATTTCTTACCCCAACACGTCTCCTCTCTTGGTGCACCACAAACAGGAAGTACGTCAGGACAAGATTTCTTGCCCCAACACGTCTCCTCTCTCGGTGCACCACAGACAGGAAGTGCGTCAGGACAAGATTTCTTGCCCCAACACGTCTCCTCTCTCCGTGCACCACAAACAGGAAGTGTGTCAGGACAAGATTTCTTGCCCCAACACGTCTCCTCTCTCCGTGCACCACAAACAGGAAGTGCGTCAGGACAAGATTTCTTGCCCCAACACGTCTCCTCTCTCCGTGCACCACAAACAGGAAGTACGTCAGGACAAGATTTCTTGCCCCGACGCTCTTCCTGTCCCATTCTCACCAGAGCACCGATGGGTAATCAGCCAACTGTTATCTTGCCATTTTGTCATGGAGGGCATACCAGTTTACTGGTAAAAATATATTTGTATTTGTATTTGTATTTATTACATTTATAGGCCCCCTCATCCCCGAAGGGCTCGAGGCGGCTCACAACGTGATTGTTTCCAGAACAGTAAATCAATATAACATAAAATCTAACTCATTAAAATTCAGCAGCAATTAAAACAATAAATACAAACAAATAAATACAATACAAATATAATCCTTCCGCATGTCTATTTCTGAGCAAATATGGGACGCTGGCCATAATGAATCAGACTTTGGATCTACCTAGTTCAGCACTGGAGTTCTCCTGGAGACTCAACCTAGATTAAGGTCGTACCCAACACCAGAGATCCTTTGCTGGAGACTCAACCCTGGGGCCTTCTACCTGCCAAGCTGACCCTTAAGCCTTTTGCCTGCCCGATCCGCCTTTTGCCTGCCCGATCTGGCCCTCCATACAACAGCCCCAAAAGGCAAGGCACCATTCTTTCATTTTTGTATTGCGGATACCATTCGGCTTCCCCGGGGTTTAAACCGCCCAGAAATGCACCAGCGAATGACTTGTTGGCTTTTTACTTTTTTAAAAAAACAAGGTTTCTGGCTGTCGCATGCCTGCGGTAACAGAACTAATAAAGCGTGGAGCAGCTGGGAACTGAGAGAAACAAATGAGATTCCTCATGGAGGTCCTTGAACCTGGGAGAGCAAGTTTTTTTGTGTTTAAACCCAAGCTGGGGTTGGGGGCTTCCCTCTCCAGAATGTTAATATATGTATATGTTTTGCTTATCTCGGGTTTCCATTACAAAGAGGGTCAGCAACTAACAACTCTCAGGCCAAATCCAGCCGGCCAACAAATGGTGGGATCTTCCTTGCTCTGCTCGTTCCGAAACAACTTATTCCCTTCATTTATACTCTACCTTTCTCCTGACAACAAAATCCAAATCCAAATCCAAAACTTTTATTAGGCATAAAACCGGTGTGTGTCAAGAATTTCAAATACAATAAGAAGATCATTATTGCGCAACTTGCAGTACACAGAGTAAAAATATAGCAACAGCTTCAGAGATTTCAACATTAGAGTTATTTAGAAGCTTAGCCATTTTTATTTTGCTGCCTGAGGGAAGTAGCTAATACCCTCCTTCTATTGAAAGAACTTTTAATACAACAACATTTGTGTGTGGAATAAAAACATTTATTAACAAAATTGGTTCAAGGTAAACACAAGCGAAGGCGCAGCATGGGGGTCTGATCTTATGGTATGTGTACTGGGCAGCCAAATATTGCTGTCCCCCAGACACCTAAATTTTTCTCAGCACGCCTGCCGATGAAAAATTATAACGCACACTGGACCAGCTGTGAGATTCCAGATGGGCGGTCGCCACTTCCTGAAGACTCCTTGCTGTCAGGGGCGCAAGCCATCTAAGCCCACGTCTGGGCAGGTGACCCCTTAGCTTGCTCCACCCCAAACCTCGTGAGGAGGTTCCACCACAGCAGGTATTTTGCCCACTGCCCCCCAGCTAAAGTAGCAAATGGGGAGGTGGTGAGGCCGGGCCCAGGTTTAAATAGGCCTCCCGGCCCCACCTCCCAAGCCAAAGCCTTGCGAGCATAGAGGAGCTCGCAAGGCGAAGGGGAGGAGGCAGCCCCATGGAGGCTGTCCCTTCCACCTCAGCAATGGCAGCCGCGGTAAGTCACGGCTGTTCTTTATCAGAAAGGAGCATAAATTCTGTTGGTAATACAGTTCTCAAATCAGTTCTGATGTTGTTGTATTTTGAACAATGAATCAGAATGTGAGAAAGTGTATCAGTTGTATCAGGCCAAAATCGACAGCAACGCTCATTTTGTGCAATACTAGAGAGGCTGCACCTTGAAGATGTACTGACGGAAAAGAGTTACACCTTGCTCTAGTCATGACCCATCTGCAATTGTAATTAACAAGTTGTTCCAGGTATATAGCAGGGCTAGATTTCTGAGGGATAATTCCAAAGAATATTGGAGAGCAATGGTAAATCTCCAGAGCGGTGCCTGACAACAACCCTTTATGGTAGATTAGGCTGAGAGTGACCCAGAAAGCTTCCAGGATGGAGATAATATTTGATCCTGGGTCTCCCAAGTGATAGACTGAGGTTATTCCCTCATGGTCAAAATATCCTGGGTTGAGCAAGAGAAACAGAATTCCACGCAACAATTCTGCACGGTTCCCGGTCCTAAAGCAGGTTTCCCCCGCAATATTCTCCTCATCCCAGCGTATTCAAAACCAGCCAAATTGGAGATTCTTTTTAAAAATCCTGGGGTGAGCCTGCTAGAGCCTGCTACCGTGCAAACACCAATCAGAAGCAGACACGCTTTATTTTTCCCTCCCAGCCGCCTGATCTCCCTGCCGGACATTCATTCAAGCTGCTGCTCAAAAACAACAGCCGATCAGAATACCGGGACACTGGGCACACTCAGATAAGCTTGCAGCTTGCAACTGCCACTCAAAAAACAACAGCCAATCAGAACGCGGGACACTGGGCATGCTCAGATAAGCTTGGAATGTGAATACAGAAGTCCTGGGCTCGCGCAAAACACGTATTTCCTCCCTGTCTTCACTGGATTCCTTCAAAAAATGGGCAGCCATGTGAACGGACAAACCAGGATTAAACAGACCTGGATTTTAAGAAACCTATGGTACACAGGTATAATTTTGCTGTGCGGAAACAACCTGACATTCTCACCACTAAACCACATTGGCTCTAGGACCATGGTGGCGAACCTTTGGCACTCCAGATGTTATGGACTACAATTCCCATCAGCCCCTGCCAGCATGGCCAATTGGGGTGAGCCAATTGGCCATGCTGGCAGGGGCTGATGGGAATTGTAGTCCATAACATCTGGAGTGCCAAAGGTTCGCCACCACGGCTCTAGGAGGAAACAGGAAGGAGGGAGAAACACACAGCAGCAAAAGAACAAAAAAAGGGAAATTAATTTCCAAATTCCATTCACCCATCTCTCTCAACTGGCATTCCAGTCCCACAGATGTTTAGCTCATATGCAATGCAACTGTCAATGACGTGCCAAAGGAAGCCATGGACATGCCATTTGTATGAAATATGTCACATAGCAGCCCAGGAACTGTGCAAACATTCAGGATCGTCTGATAGAATGTGAGGGTACGACCCAGAGCGCTGGACTTCAGCTTTCCCAGAGCCAGGGTTCACCTTTAACCCCTTGGCAGCAGCTTGGCACTCTCTGCAAGCACATGACCTCATGGTCACGAGACAGGAAGAAGGTCAACGAGAGTTATAGCGTCACTGATGTCAAGGGCAAGGTAATGGGCAGCAAGCCGGATGAGCCAGGATAGGGAGATGAGATGAGCTCCAGGAGGTGTACCATGGCAAGGAACAAGCCAAGGGTCAGATCCATGAAAGAATCTGCTCTGCCATCGACTGATTGCCCTGCTGCTGCCTGTTTTCAGCATGTATGCAGGGAGAGGCAGGAGGCATGGCAAAAAACCAGCCTGGTTGGGCTTGCAACTCAGGAAGTGGGGTCTTTATAAGCCACCTGAAGCTCCTGTCCTATAGGGGATGGGGGAAATCAGTGATCTTGAAGACTTTTGCAGAGGTGTAGCTAGGGAAAATGGAGCCCGCTGCAAAATCTGAGTTTTGCTCCCCCCAAATGTTTGTGGTTTTTGTATTTTTTAATGTTTTTTCAGTTTTTAGCCTGCAGGGGGTGCAGTTTTTAGACTAGCAGCATAGAAAATTCAGGGTATCTTTAGGAGACTATCCTGATGATACCAGCCAGGTTTGGTGAAGTTTGGTTCAGGGGATCCAAAGTTATGGACTATCAAAGGTGTAGCCTGCATCTCCTATTAGCTCCCATTGGAAACAATGGGGGATGGGGGCACCCCCTTTGGGAGTCCATAACTTTGGACCCCCTGAACCAAACCTCACCAAACTTGGGTGGTATCATCAGGAGACTCCCCCGAAAACTCCCTGAGATGTTGGTGCTGCTAGGGGTCTGCAACCTGCAGCTCTCCAGATGTTCATGGACTACAAATCCCATCAGCCCCTGCCAGCATGGCCAATTGGCTAGCCTAAAAACTGCACCCCCTGCAGGCCAAAATCTGAAAAACACAAAAAATACAAAAAACAAACCTGAAATTTTTGCTGCCCCCCCCCCCAGGCGCAAGCCCAGTGTGAAGTGCACCCCCAGGCCCCTTGTAGCTACGCCTCTGAGATTTTGTGTTGGGTGCATTGGCCACCAAAGATTCTCAGCTCAAGCATCGTGAGTAGCTCAGGCATGCTTGGTTAATATAATAGAGTTTGCCCAGTCATGGAAACACAATATTCAGTGCAGTAAGATCAATCCTTTCAAGAAGAAAAATTGCAAAAAAGGTGAAATGTACATTTATCCAAGTAGATTGTGTTCACGTTCTTGCCACAGTTGAAAGAAAGATAGAAATCCTAATCTAAAGAATTTTTCCCTGTACAAGTGGCCAGCTCTCCCGGAGTCACGTGAGCACAAGTATGGAATATTTGCTTCTACAGGAGAGGCCTGTGGAGGCGTCTGACTCCATGCAGGTTCATGCGGAAAGTGAACAAAAGAAGCAGTGGCTACTGAGAGATCAGGAGGAAAGGGCAGAGGGCAATTTCCAGGGTCAAAGAGAGGAACATCCCACCAAGAGATCACTCGTACGCTTGAGAGATTTAGCGCACACACACACACACACACACACACACACACACACCACATATCCAGGAATTCTGAGTTGCTCTCCCTTCAACAGTAGGTAGGTCTTCACAAGCCACCTGAGGGGCCTGACCTATGGGATGGAGGCAATCAACCTAGAGGCTTTTGTGTTGGGTGCATTGATCACCAAAGAATCTCAGCTAAAACATTGCGAGTAGCCCTTCTGTTATTACTTGTGTGAAGGGTTGTGACGGTGACGTTACTCAAAAATCTCCTTTTTTTCCCCTCAATCTGCCTATGCCCTATGCGTTCTGTTCATCATACAAACAAGAACTGTGTGTAAAGGTGACTTCGGGCAGCCAAATGTTTCCAGGTGCAGGCAGAGAAAGCTGGAGGGGATCTCAGAGTCCTTGACTACCTTTCTCCTTGTTCTTTATGCATGCTTTTTTCACCTCTCTTTTAGTGGACTATTAGCCCGGCTCTTCCTTCTTCCATTTGCTGCCAAAGGAGAGAATGGGTAACTAGGGAGGCAGGCGGAGGGGCAGGCAGGGTGGTTACAAAGGCCCAAGAAGAACAACCCAAGGGTTGCAAACACTGTAGAGCATAGGTGTCAAACTCGTGGCCCTCCAGATGTTATGGACTACAGTTCCCATCATCCCCTGCCAGCATCATGCTGGCAGGGGATAATGGGAGCTGCAGTCCATAACATCTGGAGGGCTGCGAGTTTGACACCTGTGCTGTAGAGGATCTCCGCACAGACCAATCAGCTCAGACCTCTCGCAGTAACTCTGTACAGGCTGCAAGACTTGATTAGGCCCATTTGAAAAGTCCCCTTGTCCTAAAAATGGGGAGGGTCTAGTTACAGAATTGCCAACCTCCAAGATCTTCCATAGTTACCACAGATCTTCAAAACACAGGTATCTATTCCCTTGGAGAAAATGGCAGCTTCGAAGGGTGGAATCTATCATACTATACTCTGCTGGGCTCCCTCCTCTTCCCAAACCCAAACTCCACCCTCCAAATCAGAGGCGTAGCTAGGGAAAATGGAGCCCGGTGCAAAATCTGAGTTTTGCTCCCCCCAAATGTTTGTGGTTTTTGTATTTTTAGGTGTTTTCAGCCTGCAGGGGGCGTAGTTTTTAGGCTAGCAGCATCAAAAAATTCAGGGTATCTTTAGGAGACTATCCTAATGATACCAGCCAGGTTTGGTGAAGTTTGGTTCAGGGGGTCCAAAGTTATGGACTTTCAAAGGTGTAGCCCCCATCTCCTATTAGCTCCCATTGGAAACAATGGGGGATGGGGCACCCTCTTTGGGAGCCCGTAACTTTGGACCCCCTGAACCAAACCTCACCTAATTTGGGTGGTATCATCAGGAGAGTCCCCCAAAAACTCCCTAAAATTTTGGTGCTGCTAGCCTAACAACTGCGCCCCCTGCAGGCCAAAAACTGAAAAACACTTAAAAATACAAAAAGCAATCCTGAAGGTTTTGCTGCCCCCAGGTGTGCGCCCAGTGCAACGCATGCACCCCCAGTCCCCTTGTAGCTACACCTCTGCTCAAAATCTCCAGGAATTTCCCAACCCAGAGCAGGCAACTGTCATTTGTTTATACCCAGCATCACTGCAATAGCATAAGGACTTGCTTGGGCACTCAGTAAGAATGGCAGCACAAAGAAGGGAACCAAACCTCACCACTCTCTGGATTGAGCTGTGAGGTCATGGAGACTGTATAACCTTCTTCCCTCCCTCCTTCTCTCCCTTCCTCCCCAGTACGTGACTTCCATTTTCTCCCCTCCCACAACTGCATTGATCAATCTGTGATATTGTTTCTACAGGGGACACTCTTGCGAAAACATGGCAAGGGGACAGAGAAGGTAACTCCACCGCTTTGGCTCTTTGATTGTCTGTCTGTAGTGATAGGGCCTGAACCAAAATCACCAAGAGGGAAAACCAAACACCGAGCCCAAATTTAGTGTTGGTCTTGGCTTGGAGGAAGAGGATGAGGAGTCTGAGGCTTTGAATGTTGGCCTCACGTTTGGTCGTCGTGTTTCGTAGTTTGTGTTGTTGTTCAGCTGTGTGTCCTGGTGTTGTTTTTTTGTCTGGGTAGAGTGATGTCTGGGAACTTGTGCCTCGTGGCTTTTGGTCTTGTGGGGGTTCCGGGCATCATATCATGGGATGCGAGTGATACAGCTGGTGCAGAAAGTAGGGTTGGGTGCCTCTGGGTTGTGGGTTCCCATCAAGAAATGTGCAACTTACTGGCCATTTACAATTATGAGCACAAATGATTTGTAAAGAGATTGTGTCAATTAGAAATGCCAATCAGGGAAAAGACAGCAAAGGCTGCCCTTGAGGCGCTCAATCAAACCAACGGTAGGCAGGTTTTCTAGTCTGTTTCAAGCAACCAAGCGAACCTGTTTTGACCACAGTGTTGCTCCGAGAAGCGACATGCTGTCTACCTTTCACTCCCGGCAGGGAAAGGCGAGGAATGCCAGGAGACCAGAGACTTGAGTTAATAAATTTTATTCGTCAGAGATTCTAGTGGCAAACAGGAGAGGACTGGACTGGCAAAGAAAGTTAGTCCTTTTTTATAAGAAAGGGCTAAGAACACATCACCGGTTCAAAACAAAACCATAAACCTCACATACATCATGACGAAACTTGACACTTCAGTATAGCCCTTCCAAATTAACCATCGAAGAGTTCTCTTCCATTCTGGCCATCCCGACCTTATGTAATATATCAAGTTTAGGGAGTGTGGCTGAATTGGGGCAGGTTCCCAATTCTTCCTGGGCAACTAGGCTTTTTCTAAAACACTGTGTCAAGCAGAGGCTTATCAACTTTCTATTCGTTCATAATCAAGAATATATTATATACATTCCATTAATATATTTTGCTTTGTTTGTTTGTTTGTTTGTTTCAAGTTCAAAGACCTTTATTAGGCATTAAAACATAGCAGAGCTAAGTAATCCAAATACAGTTTTACAAGATAAAACAGGTACTCCTGTTTCAAAAATGCATACATCAGAGCGAAAGAGGAGACCAATGTTTGTTTGTTTATTAGATTTTAAACCACCCACCCCCGAAGGGCTCTGGGCGGTGTACAACAGGCCAAAAACAACATTACGCACACAGGCCAGAACAACATTTCACACAATAAAATTAAGTTAAGTTAAAACAATTTCCAAACTCTATAAAACATAGCAGCATTAATACAGTACAATAAAGTACAACAACATTCCAAGGAGTGCGACGCCCGATCCCAAGGCCGAGAGGGGGCAGCAATATTAAGTAGATGCTATATTGGGCGTGCCAGTGATGGACAATAGATAGAACAGCAATTCTCTAAAACCGTTTTAATCCTAATATATATAAGCTATGTAAACAAACTTTTATTACACCTTCAGCAAAATTCATAAATTCCCTTAAACATTACGTCAGACCTTGTTACAAAACGCTAACAGCTTGCATCTGGTATTCTAATCTCCTTTCCTTAGAGAAATTATCTATCAGACAGAAACAAAGGAGTGTACATCAGCTGGGTTCTTTAATTATCTTGGTTTGTGTATGTCTTGCCTGGCCTGTGTTAAAACCAGAAAACTTTGGCCAGTCGCAAGGGCTTCTGGCCCGTATTTTACTTCTGTTACTACAGTTAAAAAAACTTGTGGACTGTAATATTTTTTTAAAAAAATTCCCACATAAACAGCCAAAACATACAAACATAAAAAACACAACCCAATACACATCACATATTGGCTTCCAGCTATCTCATCTTTATTAAAAGTTAACTCTAGATTCATGCATAGGATTAAAACGTTCTTTCAATAGCTATTCCTTAATTGTGTTCTGGCACTTACAATCTACTGTTTTCTTTCAATTTTTAACCCTGCCACTATTTCTCTATTTGAATAATTTTTCAAAAGATATTCCATAAAAGGTCTCCAGTTTTCTAAAAAAAATTGTCTAAACTGTTATCTCTCAGTAGTGTCATCAACTTCACCGTTCTTGAATATTCCGTAACTTTCAGAATCCAGTCCTCTTCGTTGGTAACTTATTATCTCTCCATTTTTGCACAAATAAAGTCCTTGCTGTAGTTGTCAAATACATAAACAGAGTTCTACATTGCTTAGAAAAATCCTCTCCCATGATTTCCAACTAAAAGACCTCAGGGTTTTTTTTTCCAGAATTGTTATCTTCAAATCTTTTGTTGTTCCTTAAGCAAAGCAAAGCCTTTATTGGCATACATAGAACAACAGCAACAAAACACAACAAACATAAAAAAATTTTAAAAGGCAAAAAGTATAACCTCAGATAAATACATATTGTTACTGGCTCTGGATTATTTCCATAACAAAGCTTGCAACCTCTTCACAAAAAACAGAATCAGAGTTATTCAACAAGAGAAATAATCTAATCAAATCTGTTAACTCAGATTGGAAGAGAGGGTGTAGATTGACGTATTTAGATCTAATTTTAGCAAATTTAGTGCAATGTAATAGCTGGTGAGCCAATGTTTCAACTACCTTAGAATTACAGCTACACAACCTTTTAGATTTTTCCAGGTTATTAAACCTGCCATGTAGTAAGGCAGATGGCATAACATTGAACCTAGCAATTGTGAAGGCTCTCCTTGAGCAGGGGTTAGTTAGAAAATATAAGTAGTGGGCCATGCGACCCTGCTCAAATGGAATTAAAAATTGTGTGGGAGAGCAAGTTCTTTTAGCTGCTAGATACAGTTCTGCAAATTCCCAATCTAAGAGTCCGTCTTTGAGTAGTTTGTATGCTTCTGAGCAGGAAAGAGAGTAGAGTGATTCAAGAGACAAACCGATAGATACAATTTTATTTTCAATCAGAGAAAAACAGGGGTTAGCCTGTGTGTCTGGGAGTATTAAGGAAACAAGGGAATGTTCAGATGGAAGATAATGAAGACGCAGCCAAAATCTAAAAGCTCTAAGCCAGGCTTTAATTTCCAAGGAACTTTGCCCAAGTTCCAAACATAGGGCTGCGTAGGGGACACAGTTAGTAATCCCATAATTTCCTCTCCCATGATTTCCAACGAAAAGACCTCAGGGTTTTTTTTTTCAGAATTGTTATCTTCAAATCTTTTGTAGTTCCTTAAGCCTGTTTACATATCCATTGCATAGGAGGTCTCAGTGCCCTCTTAGGCATGGGTGGGAATAGTAGTGTTTGGCTGGAAATATGGTTGCCAACCTCCAGGCGCACCCAGCAAAGTTATACAAAAAGAAGGGGGGTACACACAGCATGCAGGACAGAGAAGTTGCACCCACACGACTCACAGTGGAAACTGTATAATTTACAACCAGAATGTAAATACCAACTCCATATTGCAAAAATGCATATTCAGCAAAATTTCTCAAGTCTCATAAATTTCATCAAAATCTCTTAAGTATCATAAATATAAACATAAATACTGAGTCCTCACTCTTCACGAATAACTTTGAGTGTCATGGCAATGCTTCAGTACCGTGAACATAAATGCTGAGTCTCTGCTCTAAATACACGCAATTACCCAACTAGTCGGCTACTAGCAAAACCTGACCTCGGCATTCCTTCAATAGGTCTGGAAACCTGTTTTTTAAAAAAACATAATTCAGTACTTATAATACTTAGTCAGTCAGTTTTATTACGGCCATTAGGCCAGCAAAAAAGAGTAGAGAAGAACAAGAAACAGGAAGAACAATAAACAAAAGAAAAATTGAATTTGTACAGAAATCCATGGTATAAGTCTATACACAAAAAATATCATCAGCTTGTAGCATTATTACGGTCACCTTCATGTGGTCTGGCTCTTGATCCTAACATGATTCTTCGCTTATTATGTGCCAGCATACAAAATTTAGCTACCTGCTGAGCTATAAAAGAAACTCGGTCTTCCAGTAAAATTCTCACAAGAGCTGAATCGGAATTAACTATAGTTAAATTTCTGTACTGAATAAACAATGGATGAATTAAAGCCTCCCTTTCCCCTTTATGGAGTTCACAATGCAATAAAATATGTAGTACAGAGTCCACTTCCCCTGAGTTACAGACACATAATCTCCTATGTCGTGGTAATTATCAATACCAGGGGATCTGATGCTACAAAACTTTAAAGCCTCGTGCTGCGATTGTCTACGGGTTGTGTGTTTGAAACCACGGAGACACGACCTCCTAAAACTTTTTAAAAGCCTCACACAAATACAGTGTGAGATGGTCGGCATGAGCCCAGAAAATGGCACCAACAAGGAAGTCCAGGAGGTGTGGGAAACATGTTTAAAAGATCGCACAGCAAGTGAAAACGTCTTCAAAACTTTTTTGGGAAAAGAATCACTAGGGAACAGGAATAAAGAAAACATTTTGAGGCTGGAAATAAAATGTTTTGGGCTAAAAACGCAGCAGAACTCCATGGAGGACACGTTTGATTCCCTGCCATGCAACGTTTTATTTGGGTTGTGAGGAATGGACCCCAGTCACTTTTCTACCTTATGGGAACTCAAGGTGGCTTACAATGTAAACAATAATAAAATACATAATAACCACCAATTACAATCAATCATTTAAAACTGCTGGTAGACAGAACATCTAACCCGGAGGTGCCCAACTCTGGCACTCCAGATGTTCATAGATTACAATTCCCATCAGCCCCTGCTGGCATGGCCGATTGGCCAGCAGGGGCTGATGGGAATTATAGTCCATGAATATCTGGAACGCCAGAGATGGACACTCCTGATCTAACCAAATGCTGTCATGAATAAAACTATCTTCAGCTGTATTGTCGAAGGCACTTTTCTACCTTATAAGAACTCAAGTCACTTTTCTACCTTATAAGAACTCAAGATGGCTTACAATGTAAACAATAAATAAAATACATAATAACCACCAATTACAATCAATCATTTAAAACTGCTGGTAGACAGAACATCTAACCCAGAGGTGCCCAACTCTGGAGCTCCAGATGTTCATAGATTACAATTCCCATCAGCCCCTGCTGGCATGGCCGATTGGCATATTCAGCAAATGGGATGGGAATTGTAGTCCATGAATATCTGGAATGCCAGAGATGGACACTCCTGATCTAATCAAATGCTGTCATGAATAAAACTACCTTCAGCTGTATTGTCGAAGGCTTTCATGGCCGGAATCACTGGGGTGCTGTGTGGTTTCCAGGCTGTATGGCCGTGTTCTAGCAGCATTCTCTCCTGATGTTTCGCCTGCATCTGTGGCTGGCATCTTCAGAGGATCTGCATCTGTGGCTGGCATCTTCATCAGATCCTCTGAAGATGCCAGCCACAGATGGAGGCGAAACGTCAGGAGAGAATGTTGCTAGAACACGGCCATACAGCCCAAAAACCACACAGCACCCCACTATCTTTAGCTGCCTCCTAAAGACTGAGAGTAACGGGACAAGGCACACATAACTGTAGGGCTAGCACTGAAAAGGTCTTCTCTGGTATGCCCACCAAACAAGCTTCTTTGACCAATAGGACAGTCAAGAGATCTCCCCCTATGATCTTCGTACAGTCTCCTGTCCCGGTTGATTCCTACAGCATTTGGATATATCTTCATTACAAATTTTAAAGCATTTAGCTAGAGGTGTCACTCAAATGTTGCCAGAACTAGTTTAGGGAGTTTCCTCCTCCTTCCCCCAAATTAAAAGAGCTGAGGCCTGCTATGGTGGTTGTATGGAAAGTACCACTTCAGACTTCAGGGGGGAGGGCGCCATTTTTATTGCTCTCTCCCAGATTAAAATGCCCCGCAAGAAGAAAAACACGGACAGCAGGAGTAGGCTGGACAAAGACTTCTTCTGCCTGATAAGCGCTAGCTTTCTGTTTGCAGAGAACTAGTTTTCGTATCAGAGGGAGCATTAAGATCCCCGCCACCCATAGAAGTACAGTCTACTCTTATCACAGTATTCTGCAACCTCATTTTGTGATACACCTCGAGAAACTTGAAAAAGAAAGGGGGGGATTTCATTGCTAGCAAATTGACTTGGGATGGGGAGGGAGGAAAACGAGGAGTTTGCACGCTGTTAATTTTAACAGTCGTGGTTCCCAGGCAGGGAGCTCTGGGAATGAGATGGTTAGTTCTCTAAAATGAGATGGTTAGTTCTCTAAAATGAGATAGTTCTTCGAACCTGAATTTTCATGGTGTGAAGAGAGGATCTGCATTTTAAATCCTTTTGGTCGTCATGCCCTTATCCCAGGAAGCAGGTTCTGTTATTCCCCAAGGCCCCTTCCGCACACGCAAAATAATGCGTTTCCAAACCACTTTCACAGCTGTTTGCAAGTGGATTTTGCCATTCCGCACAGCTTCAAAGAGCACTGAAAGCAGTTTGAAAGTGCATGATTCTGCATGTGCAGAAGGAGCCCCAGAGAAGCTTTTATTCGTGTCTCATTAAGCATCAATTATCCCAATAATTACGATGGGTTTAGTTCTTTGTATAGTCTTCTAAGGGAGGGAATTTTAGTCAGACCCTGTCCCTTTAATTAATTTCCCTAGAAGCAGTCTTCCTGTTATTACCCAATAATCCCCCTTTTTAGGTCAGTCAGTCAGTCAGTCTAAGGTGCCTAGGGTAGTTGGAAGGCTGCAATATCTGTTATGTTTATGGTGTATAGACAGAGGTGGGATCCAGCAGGTTCTCACAGGTTCCCGAGAGTAGGTTACTAATTACTTGTGTGTGCCGAGAGGGGGTTGCTAATTGGTGATTTTGCCACGTGATTTTTGCCTTAGTTACGCCCCTCCTCCGCTCCTCAGCAGTAGCGCGCAGAACTGGAAGCAGTCTAGCAGGAGGTGCACCGGCGTGCGTGGCAGCTTAGCCAGACTCCCAGGATTCTTTGGGTGGGAACCATGACAAATGGGTGCCAGATTTGGGCAGGTTGATGGACGTTCAACCAAAACTCTCAGGTGTTTTTTTTGGGGGGGGGGAGAGGAGAAAGGGGCAAGTAAGCCTATTTCCATTCACGAGGCAGACCAATCCTGCAGCGACCATTCGGGGAAATCGCCAGGCCGCGGGTGGGATCTGATATTGGGGAGGGAGACTGCCTTTTGTGTATATTGTGTGCGCTGTTGTGTTGGATGCTTTAACGGTATATAAACCTTCCTGTTCTTTTCACAGAGCAGGGTGAAAATTCCCAGTCACACGGAAGTAAGGAGACTGCGTTTCATTCTTAGCCTGCTTAGTTCTCTCCTTTCTTTGCCCTTTGTCCATAGAGTTCCTCTGTCCATTTTGCCTGTGATCTTCCAGTCCGTATGTCTGCCGTGTCTTTCCCCCCTTTCTCCAGGCCGTGTCGCCTGGACCCGGCTGCTCTCTTAAACCCTGTACTGAGTATTTTTTTTTGTCTGTTGATCTCTGTTCCCCTTTTCAAAAACAAAATCCCCATCTGATTCTCAGCTTGCTTGTCTGCCTGTTTGCATGCAGTGGGGATGGTGGGGGGGGGCCTGACGGGGGGGTGTTGAAATCTGAATTGGAAGGTCAGGGATGGGGTGTTGGGTAGCAGAAAAAAAGATGCAGGAACGAGCGGAAAGCGTTACGGGGTTGATGGCTACTACAATTCTTGTTTTTGGGGAGGAGTTTTGTGCTCAGAAGCTGGCGGGCAAAAGTTTCTGGGCATCCGGTTGATAGTTACAAAGCAATTCTCACTGATATTCCTCCCTGGGTTTTGGAATTCCTCCACCCCTTTGCTCACAGCAGGTTGGTGTATTCTAGGGTGTGCAGGCACAAATGAACCAAAAGAGCAAAAAACTGCAGCATATAATTCAGGATCCGATTCCCCAATTAATTTTCAAAACATACATTTTTCCACCTGAATTAAAGAAGAGTAGAATATTCCCATCCTTATTGCTGACCCACAGAATGGTAGAGCACCCATAGGACAAGAAGGCATGAGTGCCCCCACACCCATGAGGCTCCTCTCCCAAGGGGCAGCTGCCAACGGGCTTCTCCTCTTTGGGCGTTTCCCCACTCACCCTGATCCCCCCCATGCTGCATGCTGCTCTCAGTGCGCAGCATCCTGGCACACGCCCAGGCGTCCCCACGACCCCACGCTCTGCGCAGGGTCATCAAAAGGCGCCGTTTTCTCCAGCGCCAGGGATGCCGCAGGCTGAGGGGGCGTGACAGCAGCAGCTTCGGGGCAGCTGCGCTGTCGCCGCCCCTGTCATGGGGAGTGCCCCGGGACCCCGCGCTACTTGAGGAGAGTAGCACGGGGCTTAAGGTAAGTGGGGAAAGGCCCTCTGTCTGCTTTTAGACTAGATCAGGGGTCTGCAAACTGTGGCTCTCCAGATGTTCATGGACTGCTATTCCCATCAGCCCTGCCACTTGTCCATGCTGGAAGGGGCTGATGGGAATTGTAGTCCATGAACATTTGGAGAGCCACAGGTTGCAGACCCCTGGACTAGATGGATAGCTGCAACTTTCTCCCCTTGACTGGAGCAGCAACCTGGTAATACGTCTGTGCTGCAGTGACTCCTCCCCACCAATGGGGTTGCTGTTGGTCCAACTCTGACTCCCTGGATGCAAGGGCAATCTGGCTGTGACATCTGTCACTCCATTGATCACCAGTTTGATTCGGCTGATCTGGCTACCTCCCCTACCTCCTGGTATCCCCTACCTCCCTCCTACTACCTCCCCTCCCCTGGTATCCCCTACCTCCCCTACCTCCTGGTATCCCCTACCTCCCTCACTGCTCCATGTGCGTCCTTCCCGAAGCTGCACACTCGGTGGAAAAGGACGACCATCCCAGATAGAAGGAGTGTACCATTCTTCGGTCAAGGGTATACAATAGCAAGGATAACTCTTGACTCCCTTTCCGCACATGCAGAATAATGCACTTTCACAATTGTTTGAAAGGGGATTTTGCTATTCCACACAGCTGCAAAAGTGCATTGAAAGTGGATTGAAAGCGCATTATTCTGCATGTGCGGAAGGGGCCTGACTGTTTCAGAGCTGCAGCTAGAACTGGTGGAATTCCTTGCAGTAGTTGCCAATGCTCCATGCAGGACTCATGCCCAAAATCTGACACTAAGGCTCATTCCGCACATGCAGAATAATGCACTTTCAAACTGCTTTCAGTGCTCTTTGAAGCTGTGCAGAATGGCAAAATCCACTTGCAAACAGTTGTGAAAGTGGTTTGAAAACGCATTATTTTGCGTGTGCAGAAGGGGCCCAAGAGCTGGGACTGAATGAGGCTCCAAGGACCGATTAGTAACCTTGAACGCTGAGAAAACCAAAAATTAATCACGTATCAAACAAGAGCAGGGAAATCTATTGCATGTTACCGGCCATAATTCGATAAATATGGGGTTCACAAACCATTTCAAAGAGAGCAAAAAACATTTTTTTCGTAACAACAAAATAGGTCTGTAGCCCTTATTCCAGTGGGATTCAGTGACATCCCGACCCAAAAATACCAAAATCTGTTAAGGGGGGATTGGAGCAAGATGTAGAGGGAGTCAGGAGAGAGGGGAGGTTTTCCACCAGGTCTGGAAAAATATGGAAGAGTCATCCTTGCCTAAGGAGCCCCACGGTGCAGAGTGGTAAGCTGCGCTACTGCAGTCAAAGCTCTGCTCACAATCTGAGTTCAATCCTAATGGAAGTCAGTTTCAAGGTAGTCGAAGGTAGACTCCACCTTCCATCCTTCCAAGGTTGCTAAAATGAGTACCCAGCTGTTAGGTCTCGGAACCTTAAGACAATAAGCAGACTCTGAAGTATCAATCAGAAGCGGTTTTTGATGAGGTATCAAAGCGCCATATTTGTTAAAGCCGGTTCTAAAGAAATGGGCATTTGCAGACCCACATATCCCCTAACAAATCTCCCCTCTCAACTTCCCAGAAGCAGCCTCTGGAACCGAGACTGCCCCAATATCAGCAACAGATAGCGAAGGAGCCCCCTGGTCTTCTGCTCACAACAAGATAATAGTTGTAACTTTTTTTCATGGGACAGGTGATACAGGGGATGCCTAGTTTACTACAAAGCATGCAAAGCCAAAAAACATGGGCCAAGGAAAGAATGCACAGATGGCAGTGAATTTTTCAGGATTCCCGAGAAAAAAAAAAGTACAAACCAGTATGGGTATTCTGGAAAATTCGGGTTCCGAATTTCTGAAAATTCGGTATTCTGGAAAATTCCAGAATTTTCACATTCAATATAACTAAATCCAATTCTCCTGAATTTTTTCACCCCCTTACAACCGAGCCCTGACAAGGTCACCGAACTTGCAGTCTTGTTGTGTTTCATTCGAATAAGGCAGATCATATTGTCATTGGCTTTTATTGATGGCGGCATTTTTGCTTTCTGATCCCTGTGATCAGAAGTCGCAGCGCTGTGTTTCTGCATTTTAAAGCAGTGCAGATTTTCTGTTAGTGTCTAACAATCTTATTTAAGCACCGCCTTCATCAAAATCATTATTCCCTGCACTATTAAACATAGTACTTTGAAAAAAGAGCATTTATATTTCCCTGGATGGTGTACGTTGCCCATTTCGTAAGCTCCATGCTGCAGCGGGCACAACAATAGAAAAAGTTAAGTCTTGCTAATAGCTGTCTGGGACAAAATAAATGCTCTTTTTTCACAGTACTACATTTAATAGTGCAGGGAATAATGATTTTGACACTTAAATAAGATTGTTGGACAGAGGAAGGGGGTGGCAGGCACTAGTACCCCAGCGAAGCTTCCATCATAAAGAAGATACAGGAAGATATGGCAGATTAATTCACTCATCTCGTGCGTTCTTTTGGTGGAAAAGGGTATAGTTCTACTCAATTCTGAAGCTGAACTCTGTTGGCAGGTATGAGGGGGAAAAGAAGTGGAATTGTTATTAGCAAATATAAAGGGATTGTTCATACATTCAAGGGGACTCGTTTAGACTCGAGTCCATTTAGATTCCTTAGAGACCCATCAAAAATTTTCAGGGAAAACCTTATACCATGAAAGTCCTTTTCACCTATTCGACTCGACCTTGAAGACTAGCCACTCGATGTGTGAACTCCCCATGTGGACAGGCGTGGGCCTCTGAGTACCACAAAATCCCCCAGGCGATGGCCTGAAATCCTGGTTTGCTCAGCCGTCACTTGGATGTTGTCATCTGTTGAGTTGACACTCCGAGGGGAAGCAAAGGGTTCAGAGGGAAATTATTTTCTGTTGGGATTTGAGAGGGATTCGGGATCATCTCAACTACCCTGTTTCCCCGAATATAAGACATCCCCTGAAAATAAGACGTGGTAGAGGTTTTGCTGAAGTGCGAAATAGAAGGCATCCCCCGAAAGTAAGACGTAGCAAAGTTTTTGTTTGGAAGCATGCCCGACGAACAGAACTCAGAAATGTAAGACATCCCCTGAAAATAAGACATAGGGCATCTTTGGGAGCAAAAATTAATATAAGACACTGTCTTATATTCGGGGAAACACGGTAGTAGCAGTAGATTCAGGTTAAAGCTGTTTATGGAATCCATTGCCAGAAGAGGTGGTGATGACACCTATCTTTAAAAAAAAAGAAGACGGGGTTAGAAATTTTGGCAAAATTTGAGCTTCCATGTGTGGAGACCATATTCCTAAGAGTACAACATGAGGTCAGGGCTTGTAAGAATGAGCTAACGTGTGACTACCTGCGAGGATTTCCCAGGGGTCTTTGACTGATAACTATGGAAAGCAGAATAATAAAGTAGGTGGAGCTTTGGTCTGGGCCTGCAGTAGGGTGGCCAACCTCCAGGCGGGGGCTGGAGATCTCCTGGGGTTATGATCGATTCCCCAGGAGACAGAGATCAGTTCACTTGGAGAAAATGGCCGCTCTGGAAGGTGGACTCTATGGTATTGTACCCTACTGAAGTCCCTCCTCACCCCAAACCCCGCCCTCTTCGAGCTTCACTCCCAAAATCTCCAGATATTTCCCAACCCGGAGCTGGTTAGCCTACCCTGCAGGGCTCTGCTTTTGTCCTTGATGGCACAGCTGAAAGGTTGCAAGTCCTGAATTCTCATGGGAGGACCAAGGCAGAAGGGCCAGGCGGACGGGGACGCACGGAATCCCATATCTCTGTGAAATGAATCTGCGTGGTTCCTTTATAATGGTCCCAAACAGCACTGCATCACGTTTTTAAAAGGGGGGGGGGGTGTCAAACCAGTTGGAAAGTGTGGTTTGTTGTCTCAAAATTATTTCCTCTAATGTGGGGAAAACAGCAGTAAGAAGTGGTTGATGGGAAATAAACTTCTCACATACTCCAGTGCTTGAACAGTGACGATGAAACGGCCAAAAATTAGAACCTCTGACATTATAAGACTGAATATTAATATATTTGGAAACTTTGGAGGTGGGGGGACATGATTGGATGGGCAGGCTTAGGATATAAATGTTGTAAATTAAATTTAAAAATGTAATTTAATAAAGACAGGATCAGGGCCCGTGATTGCTTTTTCCTCCAGAATATGTTTACTCTTTTTAATATATATATATATAGTTTAAAGTTTAAGGAGGATGAGAGAAGGCTAAGGAAGGCTGGGCGTTTGCTTACAAGGGGAAGAGGCTTTTAAGATGTACATTTTCAAAAATAGTCTTCTCTCTTGTCTCTTTACCCGAATCTAACTCTTTCTAGATCTCTGTCTGTGTCTTTACCCAGGTTCCCACCTTTCTACCCGCAGTTGTGTGACTGACAAAATCATTGTGGGTGGGGCCATGGGGGGGAGAGACATAGAGAGTGCCCCCACCCTCTTCGCCTCGGGGAAAGTCACAGGGAGGAAACCAACCCCCCCTTCCCCCCCCCCCGACCCTCAATGTCCTAGCATGCGAAGGCAGTGCATCTCTTTGTGCGTTAGACTCTGATCCCCGCACCCAGCAGAGATACCTACAAGCAACCCCCGGCCTTTCTCCATCTTCATCATCACCCCCCCCCATTTTGTAAACACAGATTGGTACTGATGCCAAGTTCTTGACCCGGCACGAGTCCCCGTGCTATCCTGGCAGTGAGCAGAGGGGGTTACACACAGCTTGCCTTTGAGGTGACACGTCTCTTAGCGGGCCCCTCACAGGTGGGCAGAGGACAGGCCAAAAGAGTTGCTCCGGCGCAGGTTCATTTGGGCACAGTGGGTATCTCTGCCAACCCCCCAAAGGCCTGTTTCCCTCAGCTGCCTGTTGAGAAGCTTCAGTGAGCTATGGCAGTGTACACATGGCAGTGTACACCTACGGAGGGGAAACAGCACGTTCGAAAGAGTCCCTTGCTGGCCAGCCGCTGGGGTTGGTTACCATCAAAGGAGAGGGATTATCCCTGATTCAAAAACTCACTGTAACCTCCTGGAAAGAAAAATCTTTTCCCTCTTACTTTCTTTTATTTTCCTCTTTCCTCCTTCTTTTCGTTTGGTTCTTCTTCTGCGCTGTAGGGCACGCAGATGATTTTCAACGCAGCCAAGGAACTGGGCCAGCTGTCGAAGCTCAAGGTAAGAGGAGGACGGCCACATTTTCGGAGCGGGGTGTCAAGACGTGAGTTTCTGTGGTGTCCGACCTTCGGGTTTTCTGCCACTGTATTCTTAATCGTTTTTGGCCAGCAACCCTGCTTCGGCTTGAGAACTGATTTCTTTTGAACTGTTTGAACTGTTACATTCCCCTGAACGTATTGTGCCTCGTGGAGTTGGCTGGAAGGGGTGACGTTTCTATACGCTTGCTGTGTTGGGATTTGAGCCTTAGATTTACCCTTGCTGCTGTTGAGAGATCACTGCGTCTGCAAATATTCATTTATTACTGTGTCCAATATTTGTCAGAACTGAGCCAGATTCCTTACATGGGGGGGTAACGTGGGGGAGGGGGACACCCCCAATGGGAGAGAGGCTGGTTTCCGTATCTCTGGCATGGGGGGCTGGGGGGGGAGAAAGGGCCCCGTGGCAAAGAAGGCGATTACAGATTTCTCATTGTTGCTGTTTCAATCTGAAAATTCACGCCCCCCCGCTTCCCAGGTTCCAGCTTTGCTTTTACAGATTCAGTCCACCGTGCCCAGAACGTTTATTGTTTTCTTGCACTGAACCCCACCCCCCTGCCCTCCCCCCAAATATGCAAATTTCTCAGTGTCATATGAATAAAAACACTCATGAAACGGTTAATTCTTCTAAAAATGCACCATGCATCTGCAATATAACTGCAAAGCCATTGTGAAAAGCAGAGAAGCCGTTCCCTTAGGCAAACATCCATCTCCTCCCCACATTCCACCCCCAAATCACTAAGCATTTCCAACCCAGAGTTGGGAGTTACCACTGAGGTAACTCCCCAAACACTCCCCTCCCCAGGCTCCACCCTCAAATCTCTAAAAATCTCCTAGTCTAGAGTTGACAACCTTAATTACCGTATATACTTGTGTATAAGTCGAGTTTTTCAGCCCCTTTTTTAGGCTGAAAATGCCCCCTCAACTTATATGCGACTGAGGGTCCCACACCCCTTCCCCACCTCGGTCAGCCCCCAGCTGCAGCACTTACTCATGCAGTGCCTTGTTTCCCTCACTCACTCACTCTCACCCTTTCTTTTCCCCACAGGCTCTGAGGCTCAGGGAAGCTGCTGCTCGGGCAGCCTGTCTCTATGAATTTCTTAAAACGGCAATGCTCCAAAGATTGCTTAAGCTGCGCCCCCTGCAGGCCAAAAACTTAAGCAATCTTTGGAGCATTGCCCTTTTAAGAAAGTCATAGAGACAGGCTGCCCGAGCAGCAGCTTCCCTGAAGCCAAGCCTCGGAGCCTGCGGGGAAAGAAAAGAGTGAGTGAGTGAAGGGGCGGGGCGGGGCTAAAAAGAGGTGTGGTCGAGCTCGCAATTAAGGTTGCGAGGTGCAGTGGCTTTAATCGATGGAGCTGCTGCATTTCCCACCCTCGACTTATACACGAGTCAATAAGTTTCCCCAGCTTCCGGTATGATCATGGCGTCTGCTAGTTGTGTCCAGAGATTGCTCTGGTGAATCCTGTCTAATCTCCGCACCTTCAGCCTGTAGGAGGGGTGCAATCTGGCTCTCAGAAGAGAGAGGAGATCTTGCTTCAGACGGAAGGGAAACTCTTTCGGAAGCACCTGGCTCCTTCGACAGTCATTTCACCGACAAAAGACGGACCGCATAGCGGAAGTAAGCAGCGCCATGGCAAACCGCTTCTAACACGCACAGAGACACTTGCAAAATCGATGAGAAACGGGCAAGAAACTACAAAAGCGGTTTGTAGAGAATCTTCTTCATACTTCACACAAAAGCTAACCAAAAAAAGAAATAAACGAATAAATACCTTCAAGCGCTGGAGCTTCGCATGGCAGTGGTGCGATAACTGAAAGAGAGAGAGCGAAAGGCAGCGCTCGATCGCTGCGGTCTCGCCACCAGTGCCGCGATCCTATAGAAAAAGACATCCAAGCTGCCGGGTTGATGACATTCTGCCCAAGGCGGAAGAGACTTTAACTGGTGAGTGAATGTAGACTCTTTGTTGTGGAGGCTTGGGGAATTGAGGTGTACAGAATAGAAAGAAAGAAATCGGTGGGACGCTGTTAGAAAGCAGGAGAATACCACGGTCCCTTTAAGAAAGCTCTCTAAGACTGCTTCCCCAGAATTCACCTCAACTTCGCGCCCGAAGTATCCCCAAACCAGCCATTCAGCTAAAGGGCATAAACGGGGAAAAGAAAAACAAACGAAACGCATACGCATTAATAAATAAGCCGGATTATAATACTGACGGAGGATAAATACCGGAACCAAATTAACAATACAGCGGAAAGTGAGAACAACGAAGTGAGTTGGTGAACAGAAGGAGGAGAAATTAAACGACGCCAAATATACAAAACCCACAGACTTTTAAAAGGGAAAATAATGACGACTAGGAAAGCTGCAGCAGCCGATAATAAGAGCATCAAGGTATTAGAACCAAAGCACTGCAACACCTGAAAAAACCAGCAGAATATGACCCCAAATTGGGACAAATGATGGAAATAATGATGAACTCACAAAACTAAATTAAAGAACATTTGGGTCTGCTGAGACAAGAGATGACCGAGATAAAGAAGGAAATGACCCAATTCTCCTAAAAAAATAGACGATACTTTGAAGCAGATTAAATCAACACTTAAATGAGAATGCAGAGCATATCAACGCAAGTAGAGGATAAATTGGAAACCTTGAAGGACCACATAAACCAGATGGATGGTGCATGGTAATGCTAGAACTACGGACAAAAAGAAACATTCTGCACGTATAAGAGGCCCGCCAGTATTAGAAAAAGAAAATCTATTGGAACGCCTATTGCCAATGCTAAGCCAGATTTGGAATATGGAAGAGGGAAACAGCTGCAAAGAGAAATTGATAGGACTGTATCGGGCAACCTCAAAAATTGCTAGAGACAAAAAAAAAACTCCCCGAGAGACATTGTGGATTAAATTTGTAAGAAAAAAATTCATGCGAGATCAAATATTATACAATCACTCCAAATCTAAATTGTGCATAGATGGCAATCCACTAATAATCTTGAAGGAGATTCCTACAGCAATACCGAAGGAAGAGGAAAGATTATATGGGACTGGCAAGACACTCTTCACGTATGAACAACATCCGATTCAGGTGGAATCTGCCAGAAGGACTTCTCCTTCTCTTTTGAAGAGAGAAACTACAATATAAACAACGTAATCTAAAGCCCAGGAATTTCTATCCAAAAACAAGATAAGCCCCTGAAACTTGTTTCTAATGGTAAAGAACAATAAGCTAACTGCCTTTTTTGTTTCGCTCTTTAATACACTAATCCTACTATTTGGATATTTTATTTAAAGAACTAAAATTTCTGTTCATATTCTAGAATTACTGATACAATATGATTTTAAAATAATAACTTTGGAACACAAATGGATTAAACAACCCCAACAAAAGAAAAAAACCTCTTCCATCAGCTTAGACTTGGGAAATATGGGATTGTTCGTCTCCCAAGAGACGCACATTGGGAAAATCTGACGAGAAATATCTGATAAACCCTAAATTAGGAAAACTATTCCACGCGGGAAATGAAAAAAAAAAAAAGGGGGGGTAGCATCATATATTCAGGAATATTTAAAACCAAATTTGTAGTCCATATAGACAAAGAAGCAAGATTTATAATTGTGGAAATAGAATGGAATAACTAATAGATATCGACAGGGAATATATGCACCAACAATTAAAAAATCCCAATTTTATCAAAAAAAACTATACAAATATTTAATTACAATACACCTCAAGAATTGGATATTACTAGGAGATCTGAACGGAATAGTTGATCCTAGTAGAGATAAAAAAATAGAAAAACAGAAAAATAAAAAATGCTAAGCTGATGAAAGAGAATAAATTACCCAAAATATTTTTTAAGATGATGAAAGATCTGGGATTAATGGATGTTTGGAGAGGACAAGCTGGTAATTCCTTTTGAATATACATTCTATTCAAAGCAAGACATAAGTCACACTCTAGGATCGACATGATCTGGGCAACTCAAATCACATATATTACAACAAATAAAATTGAAATAAAATGTAGAACAGTTCCTGACCACAACCCGGTTTATTAAAATAGGACAAAAAAAAGAAAATAACATATGGAAAATCAAAGATTGGATATTCAAAAAATAAAATATGCTGCTCTTGAAATCAAAAAATGAATTGAAACAATATTGGGAAATAAATGCTAATTCGAGCAACAAATAAGTGGTATAATTCTCTGGGGACTTTACATAAAAGCAGCTGCAAGGAGGTATACCACCAAATAAGGAAATAAAAATGAATAAGCAAAGGAAAAAGAAAAAGAAGAAACAATTAGAAACAGAATTAGAAAAACAAGAAAAATATCTAGCAGCCAGAGCCTGCAACAAAAAAAAATACAAAATAAAAAAAAATCAGAATAATAAAAGACCAACTAAATATGTTAATTACAGAGCAAGCCACCAAACAAGCAATTTATATGAAGCAGACATATTATACCTGCAGCAATAAGCCAGGTAAAATGGTTAGCTAACAAGATTAGGAACAAACAACAAAAGAAAATTATAACCAAATCTCTAAAATGGTACCCAGATATTAACAACAAATCAAACACAAATTCGAACCACGCTACAGCAATACTACAGTTCTCTATAGTACAAAAAAAGAAAATATACAAATAATGGATATAGAAAACTATCTGAAAGATAAGAACCTATTTTACAACAACACAAGAGCAAAGCCAAAGAACTAAATAAGGAAATATCTAAACAAGAAGTAAGCCATATAATAACAAAATTAAAAAATAATAATTCTGGCTTAGACGCACATTTCTCAGCTATATACTATAAAAACGCTAAAGATATCATTCTTGATCCGGCTTACTGAGGGGCCAATTAACGGGTCTTTTTAGGAACCACCACCCCCAAATCATGGACACAAGCTCAAATTTCTCTAATTCCCAAAACAGAGGACACTCCTGAACCAAAACGACTCTTAGACCAACTTCATTATTAAATGTTGATTACAAAATATAATTCTAATCTTAGCAAACAGACTTAAAGAAAATACTAAACACCCATATCACAAAAGAACAGACAGGTTTTCTTACCACAGGAAGACAATTATCTCAAAACATATACATAGCTTTTAAATATAATTGAAATAGCTAATCAAACCCCTCAAAAAACAATTAGCATTAATATGCCTGGATGCAGAGAAGGCGCTTTTGATCGGGTGGAATTGGAATTTTATGGTAACTGTAATGAAAAAATGTGGAATCACACAGATAACTTTTTAAAAGGAGTACTGAATATATATAAAACCCAAGAAGCTACTCATTAAAAATCAATAATGATCAGACAGAATTCTTCCCAATTATAAGAGGAACAAGACAAGGGATGCCCCTTGTCTCCCTTATTGTTTATTCTAGCATTGGAACCACTTTTAAGAGAGATAATAAATAACAAGAATATAAAAGGAGTAAAGCATCAAGGTATAAACTACAAATTAAATGCTTATGCAGATGACACATAGCATGCTCATTGTATTCCTTTAAATACTATTAACCACCTCACAGAATCCATCACAAAATTTGGACAAGTCTCGGGGTTTAAAATTACCATCGTAAAACTAAAATGCTAACAAACAATATGAACCCCAAAGAAATTAAAACAATTAGAACAACGCTCCCATTATAAAGTAGAAAAAAAAAACAATAAAATATCTGGGAATAACGATAGGAAATAATAATAACAATTTGATTAAAAATAACTATCTAACAATATGGCCAAAAATTAAGCAGAAATTAGAAAAATGGGGAAATATGAATCTAATGCTTTATGGAAGAATTTCATTAATCAAAATGTCAATATTACCTAAGTTAATGTTCTATTCCAGAATTTACCATTAATAAGTTCTAATAAAAAATATTTAAACAATGGCAAACAGACGTGGGGAAATTCTTATGGGGAGGCAGGAATCTTAGAATTAAATATAAAAATTTAATAGACATGCCAAAAAATAGAGGAGGCTATGCATTGCCTGACTTTCACCTTTACCATGATGCAGCTGCCCTTTTCATGGGTGCAGGAAAACATGGATAAATCTAACAGATAGGGAAATGTTAAAAAATCTGGAAAGCTATAATAACAACCTTGGCTGGCATAACTATTTATGGCCTAAATCCCCTACACATAATCGAGGCAGGAGACAAAAATTTCAAAAAAACTCATTTTATTAGAAACGCTTTTATTAAAAATCTGGACAAAGTATAGGAAGATATTTTATGCCAAAACTTCCTCAATGGGTCTCAAGAATAGAAAGCCTGCAAATAAAAGACAGAAATGAGAACAGAGATTGGTTAACTTATAAAACATTACAGTAATAAATCAAGCTGGAAAATCCAACTAAAACCAAGAAACTTAATAATGATAAAAGGTCAACCTTGCCATTGGTTCCACATATATGCAACTAGCAGATAGTTGGAAAAGTGATATATGAAACATTAGGGGATCAATACTAGTCTGATAAACTTGGATAAAAAACTCTAATAGGGAAAACAAAAAACTTTATAAGCAAAATATATATGATTGTCTCCTGCAACAGAAAACCGAGATGGAAGAAGTAAAACCAAATATGGTAAAATGGGCCCAGAATATCAACACACAGTAATCACATTAGAACAATGGGAGAACTCTATATAAATACATATATAGATTCACACCAAATATACAGATCTCTATGGGGAGCAGAGAACTTAAGAATGTACTATAGAACCTATCTGACCCCCCTTACTATCTCATTAATAAACAAGAAAAACTCACCCAATTGCTGGAAATGCCATCAAGAAACAGAGGACACCTTTTACCACATCTGGTGGACCTGTAAAGAAAACAACAAAAAATTCTGGGCATTAATCTCACAAACATATTGAAGAAATCATAGGCAAACAATTTAGTAAAAACATCCATTAATCTACCCTTCTGAACTCCAGTAATGATAGAAACAGGAATCGGATAAGCTTGCGCTAATTACATTTGATATATCATTTGATCATAGCAGCTCGACTTGTCTTTGCCAAGCAATGGAAACTAAGTAACACTCCAACAATGAATGACGAATGGAAATCAAGAGTGCAACAGCTCTATGTAATGGACAAAACAAGCTCACCAAGTGAAACAGTTGCCTTCTGAAGTATACAGAAAAAAAACTGGCAACCATGGACTGACTTTATTGCCAAAGAAAACAATGTCACCATTCTCCCAGTTGATTATTGAAGAGCGATTATATAATTTCTTATATTAATTTTAAGAGTAATTTTGACAAAGGGTTATATATGTTATGATGATAATAACATAAATGAGAATATATAAAGTCCGGTTGGTAACTAACAAGCAAATATAGACAATAAATATAACCTTGAAAAGGTCTTATTGATACACAAATGGTTAGCTTATATATGTTAGCAAATAGAAATCAAAGTTGAAGATGAAGCCCTATAAATAAGAATGTTTAGACAAAAAAGGACAGGAAACACAATAATGTGTCTCTTGCTACCTCTATCTTTTAACTCACTATCTTTGCTCTTTACTTTCTCTTAAACTCATACTTTATTAAGGCAAACTTTATAATAGATCCTTTTCCCCCCTTTCTTTTCTTCTTTCTCTTTTAATTTCTATTCGGGTAATTCTGTACGACTAGGAAGAAATTCTGTAATTATGTTTTGTTGGTAAAACTGTAATTGAATTACCTATTTTAACAATTCTAACTATCTTTTTCTTTTCTGTAACTGTTGTTGAAATTAATAAAGCATTTATAAAAAAAAAAAAATAAGTTTCCCCAGTTTTTTGTGGTTAAATTGGATGCCTCAACTTATGCTCGGGTCGACTTTTACACAAATATATACGGTATACCCTATTGAGGTTCCCTTTCTTCCCAAGCTCCCCCTTCCCCAGGCTCCACCTCCAAATCTCCCAGCATTCCCCAGTCCAGAATCGGCAACCCTAGGTGTGGAATTGGTCTGCCGCTCTGTCCCGAATTGAGTGAGGAATTGACGGGGCTCCAACCAAATTCCTTTACCTCCTCCTAAGACTGGAGCACCGGCACGGCTCGCCCTAAGACACCTAGCTGAGCCCCGGAGCTGGCGGGCCTCTCCTCATAACCCTGATGTTGGGTTGGTTTAAGACAGAGCAGAAAAGGACCTTCCATCACACAAATGTCTTTCTCCGTCCAGGACCACATGGTGCGAGAAGAGGCCAAGAGTTTGACCCCCAAGCAATGTGCTGTGGTGGAGCTTGCCCTGGACACCATCAAGGTGAGTGCCTCTGTCTTTTCCCTGATGTTAAATTCAGGATTCCCGTGGATGGATTTTGTACATGCTGTGTGTACATCTGTCCGGTCTGCTTCCCCAATCAGGGATTTATCAAGAACCAATGCGAGGAGGCTGGAGGGTTAGACACGGGCTTAGGACACCTTGGGAACTCCCCCTTGGGAATTCACAGACCTCTGTGCCTTCTGCCACAGAAAGATCCAAGTGCAGATGTTGGTGGGGGTGAGGTGTTTTTCGGCTGTAGAAAATAGTCCCAAGTGTTTATGACCATAAAAGAATAATTTTTTAAGTGCAGCCTTTGCAAAAACCATCATTCTGTGCTGTAGTAACAGGGACGTAAGTATAGATTTTTAATGGAGGTGTTCGGGGGTGGGGCAATGCCCCCGCCCACCCCTGGGGTGTGGCCATGTCTCCCCAAGCCCTGCCCCCAGCTTCAGTGCTTATAAAAGCCACTCTCTGAGGCCAGGGATGGCAGACATAAGAACATAACTAGCCTCTGGATCAGACCAGAGTCCATCTAGTCCAGCACTCTGCTACTCGCAGTGGCCCACCAGGTGCCTCTGGGAGCTCACATGCAGGATGTGAAAGCAAGGGCCTTCTGCTGCTGCTGCTCCTGAGCACCTGGTCTGCTAAGGCCTTTGCAATCTGACATCCAGGAGGATCAAGATTGGGAGCCATAGATCGATTGGGAGCCACAGACTCCCCTGCCCTGCCCCGCCCCGCCCGCCCCACCCACCAGCCAGGCTCCCAGTCGGCAGCCGGAAGTCCCTTCTGCCCTCCCCTCTGGGCAGAGGTGTAGCTAGGGAAAATGGAGCCCGGTGCAAAATCTGAGTTTTGCACACACACACCCCAATGGGCGGCTGCTGTGATGCTGGAATCCACCCCCAAACGCGTCACTTTCAATGGTGTTTAAACTAGGGAGGCCAAATTCTCCTTTTAAATCCACCTTAAAGGGAGAATCTGGGGTCCCCAGTTAAAGCAACATTGAAAGTGTTGCTGTTTTGGGGTGGATTATCCCCCACCCTGAAACAGCATCATTTTCAATGTTTGAACTGGGGACCTCAGATTCTCCCTTTAAATTCATGCCGAAGGGGGTGGGATTTAAAAGAAGAATCTGGGGAAATTTGAAGGGCGCCTGCTGTCAGAGGTGCAATTGTTAAGCTAGCAGCACCAAACATTCAGGATATCTTTAGGAAACTCTCCTGATGATACCAGCCAGGTTTGGTGAAATTTGGTTCAGGGAGTCCAAAGTTATGGACCCTCAAAGGTGTAGCCCTTTGAGGTGGATCAGAAACCTATTCCTAGGTGGATCAGAAACCTATTCCTAGGTGGATCAGAAACCTATTCCTAGCTGATGGCCAATCAGCTGTGAGTTCACTCTGATTCCCTCTGAAACTTTCCTGTGTTCCAGAAGATCAAGGATTCGTGCAAGGTCAGAACCCAATTCCCAGCCGATCCCTCGATCAGCTGGGAGTCGACTTCTGAGCAGCAGGCATCTCCAGGCCTTTCGGCAGCTGTTCAAGTTGCTCAATGCAGCCCAGATGTATCCTCAGGCACCTCACGGTCTGATCACGAATATTAAATGGGGCGCGTGTGCCTGCCAAACAATTGTAATGTGAAATTCGTGATATCCCTCATTGCACTCGCAAATTACACTCGCAAAACTTTGCTTTGTCCTTGATCTCGTCTTCTCTCCCTTGCCCCTCATTTTTCCCCCCTGCAGCAATATTTCCATGCTGGAGGTGTTGGGCTCAAGAAAACCTTCCTCGAGAAGAGCCCTGATCTACAATCGCTCCGCTATGCCCTCTCGCTTTACACACAAGCCACAGACCTGCTCATCAAAACATTTGTCCAGACTCAGTCTGCTCAGGGTAAGGAAAGGGAAGCGGGGGAGGACATGTGGAAACCAGAGGATGCTCCCAAAACGGGGATGCTCAGAATGGCCCGGTATCATTTCCAAACTGGAACTGGTCCACTAGGAATTCTCCAGCGCCCTCTTTTCTTTCTGAATTCTGTTTCTGAATTTCTGTTGCACTTTGTCACAGCTTGCAATTCCTTCTGTTCACAGCCACCTTCTCCGTTCATGTGCCGTTTAAAGTGCCGTCAAGTCACAGCTAACTTATGACGACTCCAGCAAGGGGCTTTCAGCGCAAGGGAGAAGTAGCTGTGGTTTGCCATTGCCTTCCAGCGTCATGTAGTGGTTAAGAGCCAGCGGGGTGTAGTGGTTAAGAGCAGGTGGATTCTAATCCGGAGAACCGAGTTCGATTCCCCTTTCCTCCACCTGAGTGGCAGAGGCTTATCTGGTGAACCGGATGTGCTTCCGCCCTCCTACATTCCTGCTGGGTGGCCTTGGGCTAGTCACAGTTCTTTGGAACTCTCTCAGCCCCACCTACTTCACAAGGTGTCTGTTGAGGGGAGAGGAAGGGAAAGGAGCTTGTAAGGCACTTTGACTCTCCTTACAGGAGAGAAAGGTGGGGTATAAATCCAAGCTCTTCTTCTTCCTCCTCTGCAGAGTTTTCTTTCGTGGTCTTCCTTTCAAGTATCAGTCCTTCTTAGCTTCCAAAGTCTAACCTGATCAAGCTATACCATGCCTCTTTCCCTCTCATATGCAATAATAATGCACAGCAAAAATGAACATAAGAACATAAGAACAAGCCAGCTGGATCAGACCAGAGTCCATCTAGTCCAGCTCTCTGTTCTCGCAGTGGCCCACCGGGTGCCTTTGGGCGCTCACATGCAGGAGGTGAGAGCAATGGCCTTCTGCGGCTGTTGCTCCCAAGTACCTAGTCTGCTAAGGCATTTGCAATCTCAGATCAAAGAGGATCAAGATTGGTAGCCATAAATCGACTTCTCCTCCATAAATCTGTCCAAGCCCCTTTTAAAGCCATCCAGGTTAGTGGCCATCACCACCTCCTATGGCAGCATATTCCAAACACCAATCACACGTTGCGTGAAGAAGTGTTTCCTTTTATTAGTCCTAATTCTTCCCCGCAGCATTTTCAATGAATGCCCCCTGGTTCTAGTATTGTGAGAAAGAGAGAAAAATGTCTCTCTGTCAACATTTTCTCCCCCATGCATAATTTTATAGACTTCAATCATATCCCCCTCAGACGTCTCCTCTCCAAACTAAAGTGCCCCAAACGCTGCAGCCTCTCCTCATAAGGAAGGTGCTCCAGTCCCTCAATCGCCCTCGTTGCCCTTCTCTGCACTTTTTCTATCTCTTTGATATCCTTTTTGAGATGTGGCGACCAGAACTGAACACAGGACTCCAAGTGCGGTCGCACCACGGCTTTATATAAGGGCATGACAATCCTTGCAGTTTTATTATCAACTCCTTTCCTAATGATCCCCAGCATAGAGTTTGTTCTAAGCAAAAAATATAACATTAATATAACTGTGATGTTCTAAGCATAAGTGCACATCATGAAAACATTGCTCCTGAAAGAATTTGGGGTGATAATCATTTCTGATCATATTAAGGTTGTAGGGTGGATGGTTTCCGATTTTGTCTTTTGCGCTATTCCGTGAACGCACATGTGTGCACCGAGGATGCTAAAAAAGAGAAGATGCACTTGACTGCAAGGAATTGAAATTTGTGGCAAACAGCACATGGTTTAATTGCAAAATAAATTTTAAAAAATAAATAAGATGAGTCCTAGTTAAAACTGAAATAAAGAAAGGTCGAATGCGAGAGAGAGAGAGAGAGCAATTTGGGAATGTTAACAGCAGGGGAAATCTGCTCAATGCTGGGGTAAATCCCTAGCAGGACTTGAGTGGACTGGGGACAGAAAGGGTCACTTGACTCTCCTGGAGAATCATGGGTACTGTCTTGGAAGGATGGGGAAGTAACTTTAAATGTCACGTGTTTGCGTTTCTTCCCACCCTCAGAATCCATCAGGCATAATGGTGAGAGGAGCATCAAAATGTTCCCCTAGATCAAGATTTTTTTCCCCTTCAAAATACCTGCCTCCTTCTGAGCACCTGCCCCTGCCCAAGATGACCTGGGCTGAGAGCAAATTGGTGACTTATAGCAATGCCACACAGGGTTGGTTCCTGATATTCACATGCCTTCTGGTCGCAGTTTTTCTTCCATTCCCTACATCTATTGTGGCTCCTCTGGAGGGGCAATCTCCCACTTCCCAATGGGAAGGGAACCTGGAAAGGACTCCTGTGTTGTGTTTCTGCCACTGGCAGTCAGAAGTCACTGGGAGATGGCCCAAGACTAGACCATGGGCCCTGTGCCAGACACGCAGCTATGCCAGCCTTTGAGCTTTGTAAATACCAACCTCAACCTAATCCCAGTGGAGAACACTCTAGGCTTTTACCATCAATTCCCAGAAATCCTAGAGAGGCTGACTATTTTGAGTTTTCCAAACTGTGTGGCTGTGGAAACCCCAGAAACGCCTCAATAGCCATTTGATTCTGGCCGTGAAAGCCTTTGACAGTGTAGAGAGGGACCACTTTTTCAAGGCTGCTGAACTTCCCAGCATAGTTATAGCGCCAGCTGTAGACAGCAAACTCACTACATTGCTAGACCAGCTGGTGTTTTAAAGCTGCACTATGTTTGATGGTTATTGTTTTCTTTCTAACCATTTGGCTCCTCCCTTCTAGGCCCAAAAGCACCACAAGTCTGGAGAACTAAAAATGACGGCTCCCAAAAATTAGGGACTCCCAAAGACATTCCCTCTACACACACATACACACTGTTGTTCTGCTGCCATTCTTGGACCTGGCGTTCTGTAATCTTTGTTTTGAAACCTCCAGCGGGCGATTTAGAGCTCCTCTTTTGTGTCTGAAGTGGCTGACTTGCTTCTCTCTTTCTTCTCTCTCTTCCACATCTGTTGCCTTTCATTCTTCCTGATGGATGTTTTCTCTCCTTCTCTTTCTCTCTCTCTCTCTCTCTCTCTCTGTCTTTTTCTCTGTCTCTTTCTCTTCCTTTTTCCCTCTATTAGTTCATGGTGGAAAAGGTATTAGGTTTACACTTAGTGAAGAAATTTATCCTGAAAAGGGTACGTCTCACATTCTTCTGCAACTCCTTCCCTCCCCTCTTCCCTGCTGCACCCAGCCTGGTAAACCCATTCCGAACACCCTGGCCAGGGCTAGTAAAAATCCCACAAAGTGGACCCCAGGAGCAACAGAAAGCGGGGTGCTAATGGGAAAGAATGGGGGAGGTTATCCTGCCACACCAGGAAAAGGTGGAGACTTGGGGGGATCTGTAGAGTTGGCAGTTGCAGGCTGGAAAATGTCTAGTGATTTGGGGATGAAACTTGGGAAGGGGAGGGGAGGGTTTGGGGAGGGACCCCAGTGAGGTATCTTGCCTAGAGGCCACACTCCAAAGCAACCGTTTTCTTCAGGGGATCTGATCTCTAGTGCAGAGATTAGTTGTAATTTCAGGAAATCACCGGGCTCCACCTAGAGCAGTGGTGGCGAACCTTTGGCACTCCAGATGTTATGGACTACAATTCCCATCAGGCCCTGCCAGCATGGCCAATTAGCCATGCTGGCAGGGGCTGATGGGAATTGTAGTCCATAACATCTGGAGTGCCAAAGGTTCGCCACCACAGACCCAGAGGTTGGCAAGCCTAGGTAGTATTCAGCTTGGTGAGAAGAGGGGAAGATGACTAAGATGGGAAGTGGAATCATAGAATCATAGAGTTGGAAGAGACCAGAAGGGCCATCAAGTCCAACCCCCTGCCATGCAGGAACACCCAATCAAAGCACTCCCGACATATGCTGATCCAGCCTTTTGTACCAAAAGCTGATAAAATCTCATGCAACACAGAGCAAGCAGAGAGCTGTTTCTCCCTTTCCACAAATGCTAGAATTTGAAGTCGCCCAATAATGGGCACGATTGATTCGGGATAGATTAAAAAGTGAGCGTTTGGTCACACAATCAATGCTTAACTTTAGGAGCTCGTTACAGCAACAGCCACTCGCTTGGTGCGGGTGGCAAGGGCCATCGAGTTACAGCTGACATGGCAACCCCATTGGGGTTTTGAAGGCAAGAGACGTTCAGAGGTGTTTTGCCCTTGCCGGCTTCTGCATCACAACCTTGGCATTCCTTAGGTGTGAAACTCGCGGCCCTCCAGATGTTATGGACTACAGTTCCCATCATCCCATGCCAGCATGATGCTGGCAGGGGATGATGGGAACTGTAGTCCATAACATCTGGAGGGCCACAAGTTTGACACTTGTGCCTTAGAGCTCTCCCAACCAAATACTAACCAGGGCCGAGTTTAGCTTCTGAGATCTGACAAGAGCGGGCTAGCCTGGACCGTCAAGCTCAGAGTGGCCACTCGCTTAGTCATCTTTAAAAAGAGATTAGAGATTGTGTCCGACAACTATTAACCATGATAGCTAAGTTGGCCTCCGGGTTCAGAGGCAGTCTACCTCTAAGAACGTAACAGCCTGCTGGATCAGACCAGAGTCCATCTAGTCTAGCACTCTGCTACCCGCAGTGGCCCACCAGGTGCCTTTGGGAGCTCACACGCAGGAGGTGAAAGCAATGGCCTCCGGCTGCCGCTTCTGCTTCAGATCAAGGAGGATCAAGATTGGATCTGTTACTAGCCCTGTTCCAGGTGGTTTCCCTTCAACCCCGCCCACCCAACCATGCCCTTCTAATGCAAGTCCATCAAACGCATCAGAATGACGTCTAGGGAACACACTTGCCTGTCCAAATGCTCCTCGGCAGATGGAGGAGAGAAGGGAGGGCAGCTTCGGGGAGGGGGGGCCGCTTTGGAGCAGGAGGGTGTGCACCCATGCTTGCATTTGGCAGTCGGACATGATTGATTCCTAGACTGAGCGAGTCTCTGCATGTGACTCCCGGGAGAAGGACCACGAGAGGGAAGGGGGGGAAATGGTACAATTGTGTGCACAGAATGACCGATTCTTTACATTCTACTAGCAACAATGATAAAATATGCATGAAGGGGGGCGGGGTCTCTCGGTCCAGCATGTAAGGGGCAAAGGCGGGGCAACTAGAAGCAAACTCTGCCCACCGAAAAAGAATACACTGCGTAGGAAAATAGCTCCTTGCTTCTGGGATGCTTCCCGGGGAAGGTTTCCAACGGCTAGCCCCTGCCGCGGCGACTCAAAAACGCTTTCCATTTTACGTCTCCCTTGCACAAGCTGCCACCCGTGCCGCCCGGTTTTGCCGCCCTTTCCTCATCAAACGTAGATCCTTCTTCAACGTTGTGTGGCCGTTGGCCTGTCGGCGTTACCCGCACAAGCGAAGTCCGCCGAAATGTATAAGTTGCGGGTGAAAATCGAACGAGAAAGACAAAAGCAGAGTTTGAAACAGCATTAAACCCACCAGGATCGGGAGTATTTGCTCGTCCCGAATGTTTTCACAGCTCTGTGGGTTTCTTGTCCCAGATAATCCGCTCGCATGCAGTTCTGCAAGGGGGGAGGAGGAGGGGTCTCCAAGCCAGACTTCTCCACCCCTTTGGCAAATTTCTGTCCATTTCCTACGCTGATTTTAAATAACAGTTCCCAGAACTCTTTGAGAGGGAAGCCACTGCAGTTAAGTCGCTATGAGGCCAGCAGCTGAAACACCATTCAAGCCCAGCTTATGTGCCAGGCTAGTGAGGTCATACCTGCCCAGCGTACCTGCCAGGCTGGCAACGTCGTACCTGCCCAACTTACCTGCCAGGCTAGCGAGGTCGTACCTGCCCAGCTTACCTGCCAGGCTGGTGAAGTCGTACCTGCCCAGCTTACCTGCCAGACTGGTGAGGTCATACCTTCCCAGCTTACCTGCCAGACTGGTGAAGTCGTACCTGCCCAGCTTACCTGCCAGGCTAGTGAGGTCATACCTGCCCAGCTTACCTGCCAGACTGGTGAGATTGTACCTGCCCAGCTTACCTGCCAGGCTAGTGAGGTTGTACCTGTCCAGCTTACCTGCCAGATTGGTGAGGTCATACCTACCCATCTTACCTGCCAGGCTGGTGAGGTCGTACCTGCCCAGCTTACCTGCCAGGCTGGTGAGGTCATACCAGCCCAGCTTACCTGCCCGGCTGGTGAGGTCATACCTGCCCAGCTTACCTGCCAGGCTGGTGACGTTGTACCTGCCCAGCAGTTAGGATGATTTATCGAGTATTTTCAAGCTGATTAGATATTGGCATCTTTCACAAGTGGACAGGATATTGTGCTTTCCCTGTTGGTGGCGTGTCCAACAACAAAATGCAGTGGCAACAGAGCTGTAGAAGCTCCATTGTCGCTGAGGTTTGTTGTCAGACACTCCACCAAGAGGGAAAGCACCATATCAGATTCCCCCACAGTTTCCCTGCCTCCCTCCCCTGGCCCAACAGGGCTTTTACAATTTAAAAAATAAGCTATAGAATGTTGTTATATCAATATACTGTTGTAGTGATAAATGTAGCAGTTTCTCTGAATTCCCTTTTTTTTAAAAAAATGTAAGTCTTGAGCCTTCTCGTTTGCAAAGTATGCCTTTTTCCCTTATATCTCTGGAGAAGAAGGGACTAGAGGTTTACTTTTTTTAAATGATAGTATAGAATTCAAAGAATCTGCTACACCTAATCGTTGCAACAACATATCATTATGACAATATTCCATTGCCAGGTTTTTTAAAAAGGAAAAGCCCCCTCTGGAGGTGGGCTAAAAAAACTCAATGTTTCCCATGCACACAAGCAGCCGCCTGGACTTTGCTGTCCTCTTTCGTAAAGTTTTGGAGCAAAGCATGTTTGAGAAAGTTTGCAGAAAGCCAGAGCAAACCCAGCAGGGGCATGAATGCGCCACGCTGCTGTGGGCAAACGGGAAACCAAAAACCCTGCTGCCCAAAAGTTTTGACCATGAACCCGACAACTCGTGTGGAAACAGCTGTCATTGTTTAATCCAGGGGTCTGCAACCTGCGGCTCTCCAGATGTTCATGGACTACAATTCCCATCAGCCCCTGCCACCATGGCCATGCTGGAAGGGGTTGATGGGATTTGTAGTCCATGAACATCTGGAGAGCCGCAGGTTGCAGACCTCTTGTCTAACCTGATTTGGAAGTCTCTCAGCTCCGTCCCATGAGGAAAGTCACAGGATCAATCCTACGTGTCTCCAGTAAAAGGACTGGAGTAAAAAAAATCTTAGGGCCTTTCCCCACTTACCTTAAGCCCCGCGCTACTTGAGGAGAGTAGCGCGGGGTCCCCTGGCACTCCCCACGAGAGGGGCGGCGACAGCGCAGCCGCCCCGACGCTGCCGCTGTTGCGCCCCCTCAGCACGAGGCATCCCTGGCGCTCTTGCAAAGGGCGCCTTTTGATGACCCCGCGCAGAGCACGGGGTCGTGGGGACGCCAGGGCGCGCGCCAGGGATGCCACGCGCTGGGAATTGCGCGCAGTGACGGCGGCCGCAGGAAAAGTGGGGAAAGGCCCTTAGAGAAGATCCTTTTCCTCCGGAGCTCTTGGAGAGCCAGCCAAGGGGGACAACCTGGGCTGTGAGAGACCACAGGGTCTGACTCAAGAGATTCCGGGAGTTGATTCCTCGTTTCTGTCCTTCCTTCTGAGAGTCACAGTCTTGCTCCTCAACACCCAAGTATTCCTTCCCTCCAGTTTGTGGGGATCACAGAATGTGGAAGATCCACTCAGCTCTGCCTTTCCCCGTTTCCTTGATCTCTTGGCTTCCCCCCATATCCCATCCATGTTGGACTGCAGTCCTGGGACCATCCAACGCGCTGCCCGCCAGTCACTGCAACTTTCCCTCCTCCCCCGCCCCCCGTTGCTGCATGTGGAATTCCTCGATGGAAAAGCCTGTTTGAATGACGTCCCACCCCCAAATCTCCTTTTTCTTGGAACATCAATGAAAAAAACGCTGAAGAGGGGAGGGTCCGGCTACTGAATGGGGAGGCAAAAGGTTTGCAGTGCTGAGGGACTCAGATCACAGACGCTTGCTAGCTCAGAGCTGGGAGGGGGGAAGATTTGGCAGAGCCCCCCGCCCTCCCCCAGGCAAGGAGAAGCCTTCGGGAAGATGCCAAAGGAAATGGAACATAAGAACATAAGAACGAGCCTGCTGGATCAGAGCAGAGTCCATCTAGTCCAGCCCTCTGCTACTCGCGGTGGCCCACCAGGTGCCTTGGGGAGCTCACCTGCAGGATGTGAAAGCAA